>NC_081348.1:27803641-28109335 GCF_029784015.1 Lycium ferocissimum | reverse complement strand
AATACAATAAAGTATATTTGGAAAATACAAGTGATATACAATGGGATGCAAATGATAAATCTTTGATTCAAATACAGTGAGAGAAAAAAAAGGAATACATGTGTAAAATTTTACCGGGTGTATGTCATCTCTAAACATGCCTTCCATCAAAGCATCAAATTTCGGTCTTTCTTCGACAGTCCGCCAATTCAAAATTCTTCGAATTAAATTCCCCAACTTAATACATTATTGGATGGGACTTTTGAACAAGATTCATACAGCCAAACTTGCATGGCAATTGGCATTCCGTGAATCCTATAATATTGCTTGAAGTCGGCATATTTCTGACTAATGCTTGTAACCAACTCTTTGAAGGACTCTTTGCCCCAAGGATAATCAACATATCTCCCGTCCTCTACAACGTCAAAATGTATCCTAGGTATGTTTGAACGAACAGGCTCACCGCAGAATATGAATGTGTTTATAAAATACAATATGGCCATCTTGACTGCGTCCTCGCCTTTGTCCTCTCAATCTGTATTGTTGAAGCACTCTATCAGTTGCCCTCTTTTAATGTGATCAGATGTTCCACCTAAATAATCATCCATAAGCCTATTTTTTTCCGTCTTATCATATACAAACTCATTTGCGTCAGAGACACAATTCAATCCACTGATTTGTGCAAATTCTCGAAAGCTAAAACGCAATACTTTTCCATTTATTTCAAATGTAAAGCACTCGTATGTACTTCCCTTAAGCTATTTGACCATGAAGCACCTGAAAAACTGTGCTTGTATATCCATATGCTGCATTCTGAAATATTTCCCAAAAATGGAGTTTGCAAACATGTCCATCTGACCAGCCCCTATTAGTTTACCCTTAATGTCACTGATTACATTGACGTTCATGTATCTTTGCATAGATGGAGCCATAGCAGGCTGCTTCGTGACCAAAAATCTAGAATCCTGAAACAAATAACATGTGTAAAACACAGTCAATTTTCCCTATGAAACTAAAATACAAAAATTAAAAAACAAGAAATCACAACTACACAGAAACACAACTGCTAAAGTCTTAAAATCTATACCAAACATGGTGTATTTTTGAAATTCACTAAAATACACTGAAATATAATGAAAAGTATACTGATAAAATGTCAAAACCAAATTAAAAACAAACAAAATAACAAAACACAAAAACAAAACTACCAGGTGATAGAATATATATATATAACACAGTGAAAATACACATAATATTTTAAAATCAAAAGGAAATACGAAAAAAAAATTACACATAAATATATGGAAAATATAGATCTGGTGAATTGAAATACATTCGTGAAAAAAGGAAAAATATCTCTCCATCATCTTTCACAGCAACTGAAGTTTTTTTCCGAACTACTTTTTTACCCTTGCCTGCAGGAACATGCTTCGTAACCTTTCTCTTCTTCTGTAGCGACACTTGAGAAACTTTTTTTTAGGTGCTGACTGTTTCCTCTTTGTTTCTTTATCATCATGAGAGTCATGATATTGTTTCGTCCTTCTTGGATCATTAATTTTTTTACTAGGCGTCTCAACATAAGATGAGCCTCCTGTAACGGCGTTTTCTTGTTGAGTAGTTCCCAAAGAGAAACTAGGACCATCTATTATATTTTCTATACCTCGATTTCCCATGCCCGGAGAGCCGATTTCAGCCATTGAAATTGAATCTGTGAATCTTGAGCAAAAAAACACACTAAGAATCAAGGATTTGAAGGTCAGAGAATGATGAAATTAAAACAACAGAGAATTTTACAAACAAACAAAAAAATCAGCAAAACAACATGCATCTTGCAAAAAATATACTGAAATAGAGTGGAAAAATCAAAAACGAAAAAAAATCTTACCTATTTTTGGTAAAATTTTACTTTGAAACTGTAAAAATAATGTGGAGTTATTGGAGAGTGAAAAACGGAATTGATAATGGAAGAAGTGATAGAAACTGATTTGAATTATGGAAGAAATGGGGGGAATTGGGAGTTAATTGCGTGTATTTAGGGAGAGAGAGAGTATATTTGGGAATTATGAGTCTAAACAGGGATATGGGGCGGCACGGTTAATTAGTAAAAAGTGGGGTAGCTATAAAATGTAAAATTTGCAAAATATACCCATGGATCATAAATATTAAAAAGGGTAGTTACTATCCATAAATAAGTCTTAGAAGTAGCTACCCCAAATAAATTTTACATTTTCTTATTCATTATCTACTAACTAAATGGATTAAAAAAGCTTCACAAAACAAATGTTGAACTTATGGCCATGGATCAGCAGTCAAGTCAGACAAGCCCATGTATTAGCCCACGTAACATGACTTTAATGCTAATAAAACACAACTAGGCCTTTCGATTCCTAAAACATGCATTTAAGATTTGTAGTATTAACATTTTTAACTCCCATGCCGTTTATATTCATACTACTAAAAAACTAGCAAAAATCGACGGATTCCGTCATTTTTTTGGATAATTTTTTTAATTGTTTTTTAAGAAAACCGACGGATAGAGCCGGTTATTTTTCAAGCAAAAATGCATGAAAAATAGAATTATTTTTTATATTGTTTTCTAAATAAAAAACCGACGGAGTCCGTCATTTTTATAGCGAAAAACAGTATAAATTAAAACAACATAATTATTTGAACAAAGAACATGAGCGGTCTAGTGGTAGAGCCCTTTAATACCAAGGAACATACCTGGGTTCAATTCCAAGTTGCTACATTCATTATTTTGTTTTCGAAAAAAAAAAAAAAAAAAAAAAAAAAAGACGGAGTCCGTCGCCTTTTCCAAAACTAACGTGACCTAAACTGACAACCCATAGTCTGTCGATTTTTGCCTGTTTTTTAGAAGTGCCATAAACTTCAAAAATTTAATGTGTAAGTTAATGATATGGTTATATGTAGGGCTTGGCATAAATACCGAAAACCGAAAAATCGAACCGAACCGAACCGAAACTTCAACAAACCGAACCGAACCGAACTAGTTTGGTTCGGTGTTTGGTGTCCATCGTCAAAAAACCGAAACCGAAATAGCCGAACCGAAGTTTCATAAAACCGAACCGAAAAAACGAACGCGCACCGAAATTTAATACATTACCCAAAAAAATTAAAATAGTCCAGACCCATTAAGTTTAAAGCAAAAAAAACCCAATTGTAATAAGTCTTCTTTTGCATTTGTATCCCTAATTTTCTACTTCAATTGAAAAAATCAAATATCCTTAACAAAGAAAGGTAACTAAGATGTCTCTTAGATTAATATATGTCCTTTATGTGTTTTCTTAATTATTCTTACGGTATGTATATAACATCTAGTAATCTTATGTCATGATTATAGTATTTTGTTCTTGTGTATCCTGTTTGTTTGATTTTGATTTCAATTTATCAGTTTTATGTTTTATTGCTTTTGAGAATATGAATTAGTGTCAATGGAATCGCTTCTAATATTATATTAAAAAAACCGAATTGAAAAAACCGAAACCGAACCGAACCGAACTTTAAAAAACCGAAACCGAAAGAACCGAACCGAACTAGTTTGGTTCGGTGTTTGGTGTCCACCTTCAAAAAATCGAACCCGAAATAGCCAAACCGAAGTTTGATAAAACCGAACCGAAAAACCGAACGCCCACCCCTAGTTATATGTGTTCTCCCATTATACTTATATATATGCATCAGCTTGAAAGCCAAATGAAAAATTCATGGGATATCAAGTTAGCAACTTCTTTCGTGAGGTATGATTTTTTAAATCATTTTTAGACGTATTGTTTTTTTTTTGCCTTTATTTTAGTTGAGTATAATAATTATCTTTTGTCATTCTTCATTTTCTTTCTTCTATGGATATGTAGTGATTTATTTCCAGTAGGTTCTGTAGATTGTTTCTTATTGCCGGTAGATTCTGATGAAATCATGGAGGAATGATGTATTGTTAAATAAAAGTTCTACATCTTTTAAAAAAAAATGAAGTGGGAAGGGGCTAAATTATTTGTTCATCGCAATAATGTTTGAAAAGAATTTACAAATAAACTTTGATTGCCTTTTAATTGAACCTTTTTAGTGGATCAATATCACCTCCTGTTGTTGTTCTATGTGATGACATCTATACAAATCGATATCACCTCCTGTTGTTGTTCTGTGTGATGACATCTATACAAACATGTTTTCTCGGTATGTCTAATAATCTTCATGTATGAAGCGTATAATCTTTAGTTTTTAAGTATTGATTTTTTTTTTTTTTTTTTAATCTCTTTTCCTTGTACATGCATGAGTTCCCCCCCCCCCCCCCCCCCCCCCAAAATTACAAAATTAATACCAATTGATTCAAAGCCAAGTTAGAAGCTGTACTACTTTTATCGCTGGTATATGTATGTATTTCTTGAGTTGTGTTATTATTCTACATCAATTATATGTGCTATGATTTATGTCGTATTCTTGAGTAAAATGGCCATCGAACTTATTAGCTGTTTTTATTTTGACACTTATATTTACCAGTTCTTAAATTTTTTATCCCGATTATATAAACAACGCACATGGATAGTGGAGTAATTAATTTTCATTTTTCAAGTAGAAAAACATATAGAAGAATTTAGTAAATGGAAGGTATCATTTTTTTATTCTATTCTTTCACGACCACGCGAAGCGTGAATAAATTCACCAGTTAAAGATAATTTAGTGAAAACATCTCTTATTTTTTAGGGGTGAGTGAATTTTTTAAGCGTGTGCCCAAGCTAAAACACCGCGATGTCTAATATGAATCGAAGGAAGCAATTGTTTGCCTTCTTTGTCTTCTTCAGATCAATCATATATTATATATTCACTTTTGTTTAATGATAAAATTAATTGAAGGAAGCAATTGTTTGCCTTCTTTGTCTTCTATCAATCATATATTATATATTCACTTTTTTTAATGATAAAATTAATTTAAGTTTTATTCCCTGATGATAGTATAAATGATATTTATTAATCATATGCACTTATAAAGTAACTAGTTGCTGGAGAGCTGTGCTAAGCCCGAGCCCAAACTCAATATATAAAAATATTACATAACTTTTATCAAATAAATATAATTTTTCTTCACTTTTCTACTACATAATTAATTTAGTGTAATTGCAGGTTAATCATATCTTCTTGATAAGTTTTCATAATTATTAAAATTTGTTCGTCATATAATTGAATAATGTTTTAAAAATAATTATTTATGAGGAAGTAAGTTTGGTAGGAAAATTAGCAAATACCAAAAGGACGCAAGTGATTTGATATTCTATAAACTAACATGATAGAATGATAAATATAACTCGAGAAGATCATAAATTAGAATATATTTTCGTATTTTTATGAATTTGTGAGTATGCGATTTTTATTTATAGATAAAAATAAATTTCTTTTGCTATTTATTAATTTTCACGCATTTAACTAGTCAAATGTGATTTTTAACCTTGGTTTTAGATGAAATTCAATAAATAATGAAATTCAATAAATAACTTAAATTGATAAAATGAACCTCAAGAATTTAGTTAGTTCTTCATATATACGTTATACTCAAAAGGATTAATCCTTAGTTAATCAAATAAGAGATCTTAAAAATAATTTGATCTTGACTGATAACGCTACCTTCATTTTCAGCATTATACAATATCATTCAATAATTTTTACTTTTTGTATTTGTAAGCACATATGATCTCACTAAAGAAGCAACATGCATAGGGAGAAATTGGAGAGGAACATATGACGCGAGACATGTTTAAATGTAAAGTAAGACCTAATAAATGCTTCAATTGAAAAAGAAAATTTGGCTCTAAAGTTACCTCTATTTTACCAAATGTCTAAGGACAAATAATGTAAAAGGAACTTCCTCCGATCTATATCATAAGGTGGTTTTAGTCGGGATACATCCTTTAAAAAATCACTCACATTTAAAATTAAGAATACTTTTTACTAAATTATCCTTAATTAAATATTAATCCCTCGGTCCATTTTTACTTGACCAGTATACTAAAAATAAGTGTCCATTTTACTTGTCCAAATTGAAAAACCAAGATATAATTTACCATTTCATATATATTTTACCCTTATTATTAATTATTGGGTTGGAAATATCGAGAAATTGCTAGTGGATGCACAACTTTTAATGTATATTTACTTGATTTCAATTATTTAGTTAATTTATAATAATTATGAGTGATATAGTAAAATTGTCATTTTATTTATTACTCCTTAAGAGGTGTGCCAATTCAAATATGGACAAGTAAAAATGGACGGAGGGCATATCAATTTAACATGATTTCCTGGTTATACGAAAATTCACTAATCTAAATGAGGGTGAATTTGATAAATAATTACCATATTGATTATTATAAAAATATTTATATGAAACTAAATATAAAAGTTAAAACAACCATTCAATATGGACAGGAGGAATAACTCAATTAGAGGCAAGAGAGATTCTTAAAAAAATTGTGCAACAAACCGATAATAAAAATCCATGAGGAGTGGTCTTAAAAAAATGAAAAATGAAAATATGCAAGGAAAAGTCAATTGGAGAAGCCACGTGGAAGAATCTTATTAGAGTTGTGAGGATGTGACTTGTGAGGACTACAAAACTCAATATCATCACTTATATATAGTTATAATATAAGTAAATTAATCGTAAATTTAGGAGTACCTAATTACAATAATGAGTAAATCGACAATCGCGAATACATTAATATTGTAAAATAAAAATAGAAGAGTGCTCAGAGAGTTTCTTTTTTATATTTTTTTCTCAATTTTTTTTTTCTTTCTAAAATTCAAAAACAAATTTGTAATTCATTTTATTTGAGAACTTGTCTGGCATCGGTTTGTGTAAAAGTTTTTAAAGGGGTTTAAATGGTCCTGAGTTACTTCATTCATTGCCTTCAGATTTTGAGATGGATGCTTAGATTCTTTCACATGGTATCAGAGCCAAATTTTGATAGATCTGTTTGCAAATCATTTTTCTCTCGTCGTGTTGCAATTGTTATGGGCTTCTTTATGTACATTCAACCCATCTAGTCATTAATGTTGCTCGCTATGGGCTTCTCTTTCAACTCCGCCCAAATCCACTTGTAACTCTAGAACGGGATTACACGTATGGGAGGGTGTTAGAAAACTTGGCCTTAATTACCGATTTGTATGAGGGGCTTCGAAATGAGTTTAAACGATCTTAGGTTACTCCACTATTCACTGTCTTAAGATTTTGGGTTGGATACTTAGATTCTTTGTCGACACATCCCAGATATCCTTTCTTGAGTGTACATTTTACTACTATAACAAATAAGATGTAAAGTATCTTAATTACTAGAAATGAAAGGAGAAAAAAAGAACAAATTAACTCTACATTTTTTATTTGTCGTCTAAACATATATTATACTAGTAATTAGTTAAATACGATGTACTCTATAAATTAGTTTTACCCTCACAACAAAATGTAATGTGAAAATAAAGCAGTTGCAAGAGGTGGCAGAAACCAGCGAGGCCATAGACAACCAGTGGCGGAGCCACATGTAGTTGACACCCCTTCGTATGAAAATTACACTGTGTAGCTAAGTAAATTTTTTATTTTTATGTATATATATTACATATTGACACTCCTTGGCTTCTTCTTGAATTTACTTCTTTATATTTAACACCCCTTAGTGAAAATTCTGGCTCCACCACTGTAGACAACAAGCTCACGAGTGGCAACAAACAACAAGTGGAAAAGGTGGCTACTTGTTGTGCAAAGGATAAAGAAAAGATAAAGAATTGCATGTTTAACACAGTCTCTATCGACCAATGTTGCCCAAACATTCAATATTATGCTTGGACGTACCTGTGGCTGCGACAATTACGCCAAGGATTTAGACAATCAAGTTCTCATCACACATGAGAGTTACTGTAATGTCACCAATCCTTGCAAGAGTCTTCAAGTAATTAAGTCCCCTCTTTTTTCTCTTAATTATTTTCATATCAATTATCATGAGTGAGTCCTTCATTCTATATATGCCTCTTATCATATTTTAGAAATTTCCTAAAGCGTATTAACTAATGCATGAGTTACTGTTGGTTTCAGGGGATGTAGGTTTCTGAGAGGGGGATATGGAAGTAATCTTAAATAATCATGTGTACTTAGTCCTAATGTATGATGAAACTACTGGTCCTCTCTGTAGCAAATTTTCGTTGTTATGATTAGTGTGCTCTATGATGTGAACATCGACTCGCCATGAAAATATACCTAGTCCAACCTGGTCAAGTTGTGATTTACTTGGACGAGTTGGGAGTCCTATTATTTTCACGAATTAATTTGTCATCCGTATTAAGAGATGTGATTTAATTGATTGTCCATCTGTAAGGACTACACGATTATCATTGCCAAAAAGAACGCGAGTAATCCTTATGAAACATAAGATTCGAGCAGTAGGGCGGCAAATTCAAATTAAAATTAGCCATGAAAACATGTCCAGCCCAAGTTTGGGCGGATCATTGACCTGTCCATTTATTGGCTCAGTCCATTTTAATCACTCACCTAATTTAGCCCATCTAAAATCTATCCAAGTAAGAACAATTATGCATATTTATGGGGTAAGGTAACCAAAAATCAGTTTAGGCAAGAAATATTCAGAGCACTTCGCTTCAGACTTGCGAATTCCAAATTCAATCAGTAAAATGTTGTCACAACGGAATATTTGCTCGATCATTTACAGTTCCCTGGTGCATTTTATTCTTTATTTATTCTGTAGTTCCAAAGAGAAATTGTAGCTTTTACTGTGTCAGCTTTAACTCTGGCCGAAGTGCTCAATTACTTCAATCAGCTGCAGTTGGACAATATGGACAACTATGGCGGGTAAATTGAAGAAGACGGTGAATATGCAGTTGACAAAGTTAACGTCTTCAGAAAGAGCATTATACACTATCTCTTGGCTACATATCACAAAGTACGCCATGAACAATGCCAGCACAACTAATACCTATCACAAGCAGTATTCAAGTCAGTCATATTATTCATTCAAAACTAGAGTCAGCAAGTTAAGAATGAGGGTGATCACGTTGTTGTTAAGTTGGAGGAGAAAGTAATGTTTATTAGCATGGGAAGTAAAAGAGTCTAAAACTGCTTACCTTTATCAGATAATGAGCTGTGTGGCCACCAAAGATCATTTCAGCAGCAGTGACAAACCACATGTACATGAAAACATAAGAATGAAGCAGGCAACCGACGTAGAGGGTGCTCCTTTCCCTTGTTGACTTGGCTTCAAACCAGAAAGTTCCATAGCCAATTGCTGTACCTGCCAAAAGGTTGACAACAAAGCTGGAGAACAAGCATGGTTAGATATTTCTCCTATGATTAGAAACATTCTTCAGATCCAATAAGTGTAGGAAATTAACAGAGAAAAGCAAATGTCTTTGTCATGTTGGAACATACTTCAAGAATCAGGGGTAATTTTTAAGTGTACTCTTCATAATTTGGTCATGTTTCTTAATTTCACTCAGTCATGAGCCATACTTAGTACTCTTCACAGTATGGTCATATTGCTTAATTCCTCACATTCATAAGCCAAAGATATTGGAAATTTTTGGTACCCAAGAACACACTTAAAAAATTCCAGTCCAGTCTTACATTCATAAGCCAAAGATATTGGAAATTTTGAATCTTTATGTGAAGTTAACTTATACACTACCCAAGAACACAAACTTAAAACTGCTTCTGGTTTCCAAAGAAGCACATAACTATAAGATACATTTTGCTAACTGTAATTCCAGTCCAATCCTTAAATCCATGAAAATAAAAGTAATTCCAGGGTATGGGAATCTTAGTTACAAGTCATCAATCATCAATTTACAAGTCCAAAACCAACAGTTTATAACCTAATAAGAGACCAACATTCTAACGCCCAATGCTAGTCATATTAAGCATTATGCAGAATGTTTGCCATCTTACCCTTGATCGATTTCGAAGAAATATTTGGTAAAAATGCCAAGAGAAGCACCAAAGGAAAAGGCAGCAATCATCAAGAGGAAGACCCTCCTCTTCTGCATAGACAGATAGAAGATTTACGATATAAGAAACGACTTGACAAAAGAATAATTCTAAGAGTCATTGATCACGTACCACTTTCCATGGTTTTATAAAGTAAATCCAGAGTGAACATGTTACAGAAGTAAGGACTGTGTACAGGTCCCCAGCTTCCCAGATCAAGTGCAAGAATGATCCAAAAGTAGCACTCAACGTGGCACAGAAGAGAGTTAGATACACCTATATATATATATTTTCAGCACAAACTAATCAATCACAGGAAAAAATGGGAATCCAATACGTACTTAGCTGAAATCTGAAATTGGACGAAGCAAACAAATCCCAATTTTATATGATATTCCTTCACATTGGGAAGAGCTCGACACATTCAATTTCTATGCTACCTTCATGCTTTCAAGAATTTAAATTCATAAGTACCCTTTTGGCCATGAGATTATTCATTTTTTTCTGGAAACCTTTTTCGCTTTATTTGAAAATGAGCGTTTGGCTATGAAAATTCCAAATGCAACTTCATTTTTCACTTTATTTAAAAATCAGCATTTAGCCATGAAAATTTCAAATACAACTTGAAGTTTCAAGTTGTATTTGAAATTTGGAGAACACCTAAAACCCTGTTTTCACTTTTTTTTTTTTTCACTTTCAGTACATTCAAACTACCAAATATTTTTTGCAAAAACTATAACCAAACACAACTCCAACTTCGAAAATTTCAAATAAAGTGAAAAATATTTGGTTTCTAAGGCCAAACGCCTACTAAACTATTCAAACTAACTCATTATCGGCAATGCCTAAAAATCACCTACAACAACAACAACAAATTCATGGATCCTAAAGATTTAAGAAACGCAAGTAGTACCTTAAATGTTGTCTTATTTCTTACTGAACTGTCAGAAAGAGGAAAAAAAGAAAACAAGGAAAACATCGGCAATGATAACAAAATGTAAAATATATCGATCGAACAAGCAAATCAAAACTATGTGAAATGAGAAATCATCAATACTGAAGATTTATGATAAAATAACAAAGATAGCAACAAGACCAACACAACAAAGAAAAATCTTGATTTCCCAACTTCTCGGTTACAAATTCTCGAATTACAACATTTTCATAATCAACATTCTTACACTAATTCTTTAGTTTGTGATCAAATGTAAGGAAAGAAAAAAAAAACCTTGGTCAAGTTTTTGTGAGCGTGCAGTGGAATTTCAAAAGAATTCAACATGTCTTCTTTATTCCAATTCCTTTTGAAGTAAGCTTTCATGGCGTTGAGTTTCATCTTTCACAATTTTATTTTTCTTTTCTTTTTTACAGAGAAAACAAATGAGAACTGTGCTCTGTTTTGTAGTTTGTTATACTAATATAACGATTACCCATGCAATTACTCCTTTTGGGTAATTTACGGCTTCCGTCCCATACAAGTTATGGACCACCGTTAGAACTTTTTTATAATAGATATATATAAACAAAAGAGAATGCTTGAGTTCACATTTCATCCATATATTTCCAATATGTGTCTCTTTCGGTTCTATCTTAATGGTTGAAAAGTTTTAGGTACTTGAATGATCGAATTGGTTTAAACTTTCTTTCTTCGGGATGAACTGATTATCTTATGAGTTGCACGTCCTTATTGCCTATCTTGACTCCAATTACTAAACTTCATTCTAAGATTTTTCTTAATCAGTATATCTATGTGGTAAGGTAATCAACAATCAGTATTTGCCAAGAAATACTCAAAGCACTTCAAGTCTTCAATTTCAAATTCAATAGTCAAATGTAGCCGCAAAGGAATATTTTTTCATCATTTACAGTTCCCCATCTGCTAAAGTGCATAGTGCTCTCTATTTATTCTATTATAGTTCCAAGTGTATCAGCTTTAATTCTGTCTGTGTTGAAATTGTTCGAGTCACCCAGGTATCCTCTTGTAGTTTTGGCTCCATCATACATGTCCTAAATGGAAAAACACGGTGAATGTGCAGTTGACAAAGTTAACACCTCCGTAGCTTCCGAGACATCTATAGCAATATCTGGGACTTTGTCGTAATTCTCAAGTTCGACAAACACCATGTGCAAGTGTATTCTTATCCCTATCTTTGCTCCACCAAGTCCAAGGTCATTAGACAGAGTAGTTCAAAACGCCCGGCATGAATCCGAACTGGTTCTCCGAATTCATGTCGGGGATTTAAAAATCACCTGAGAATCAAAATTCATCAATCCTGAAGATTTAAGAAACGCAAGTAGTAAAATGTTGCCTTATTTCTTACTGAACTATCAAAAAAAAAAAAAAAAAAACTATCGCCAATGATAACTCAAACATGTAAAATATATCATCTGATTTGAACTAAAATTCTTGTGAGAATTGAAATTCATCAATAAAAAAAATCTTAATTTCTCAACTTCTCGGTTACAAATTCTCGAATTAAAACATTTTCCTAATCAACATTCTTACACTAATTCTTATGTTTGTGATCAAATGTAAGGAAAGAAAAAAAAACCTTGGTCAAGTTTTTGTGAGCGTGCAGTGGAATTTCAAAAGAATTCAACATGTCTTTCACACCTTTCATGGCGTTGATTTTCATCTTTGACAATTTCATTTTTCTTTTCTTTTTTTGCAAAGAAAACAAATTAGGAATGAGAGCTGTGGTCTGTTTTGTAGTTTGTTATACTGATATAACGACTACCCTTGCAGTTACTCCTTTTGGGTATATTTACGGTTTGCCTTTCAGTTATGGACCGACCGTAGGGGTGTTTTTGTCAAAGAATCCTCGTGTTCACATTCTTGGCGGGAATGAGAGTTGTTTGATATTTATTTTTTTTTATTTTTTTTTTGAGTTGTTTGGATATTTACAAAATTTGCTGGGAATTCCTATTTCATTTTTCTCTTTTGGCTCTTCTTAATGATTGAAAAGTTTTAGGTACTTGCATTTGCTAGTATCGAATTGGTTTAAACTCAGTTTAACTCATTCATCTTTTTAATATTTATTTTTCATGTTCCAATGGCAAAACTCATGGGTTCAACATCAGAGCTAATCCCAACTCGTATATATCATAGACAAAAAACACATGTCAATCCACATTATTGCACTAAAATCATTAAACTATTTTTATAACAAAAAAGTTACTCAAAGAGTTCGTCGGGATTAGTTGATTTAAAAGAAGTTGATAAGCAACACACGTAGAAAATCGCATTTAGGTGTTGAAATTGATTTGATAAACAACTAGTTGCATGTTTAGATAAAACTGTTGAATGCAATATTAAATAGTGCTAAATTCATTTATGCGAAGATGCCCTTGTTCTCACAAGTTTACTAATGAAATAAAGGCTTTTGATATTGGTGGTCTAAAATAAGCCATAAACGATATTTTGTGGCTCTAAATCATCTCATTTAGGGTAAAATGGGTTTAAAGTTAAATTATTAATAAATATAGAAATAAAGTAAAATTGTCGAGTGAGCATTTGTGACATACCCCAAATAGCTCTTCTCTGGGTTTCTAATGAGACTCCTAAAATTTGAAACTGTAACAGTTCAATATGCTCAATTTTGAGTTAAGTAGGTGATGGACCGGTTATCGTAACAGTCCAAATAGTTTTATTGCACTATCTTGAATAAAAAGGAAGAACAATTATGTGTATTCTATTCAAGATTTTCTTTTAATCACAAAGTATATCTACGGGGTAAGGTAATCAACCATCAGTATTTGCCAAGAAATCCTCAAAGCAGACTATCGAATTTCAAATTCAATCAGTAAAATGTAGCCACAAAGGAGAATCTTTTCATCATTTACAGTTCCCCATCTGCTAAGGTGCATAGTACTCTCTATTTATTCTATTATAGTTCCAAGTGTATCAGCTTTAATTCTGTCTGTGTTGCTCAATTTCTGCACCCAGGTATACTCTTGCAGCATGGACCACAATAGCCGGTAAATGGAAGAACACGGTGAATGTGCAGTTGACAAAGTTAACATCTCCATACCGAGCATTATACAATATCTCTTGGCTATATACTACATAGTACCCCATGAACAATGTCAGCACAGTGTATACCTAGCACAAGCAGTATTCAAGTCAGTCATTAGACAGAGACGAGTTCAAAACTAGAGTCAACGAGTTCAAAATGAATGTGATCACACATTGTGTGCATACATATTAAGTTCGAGGCAAAAGTAATGATATATTAACAAGGGAACTGTATTAGGATGAGTGTGATCACATTGCATGCATACAAGTTACAACTGCTTACCTTTATCATCAAATGAGCTGTGTGGCTGTCAAGGATATCAAAAGCTTTGACGAAAAAGCTGGAGAACATTAGAATACAAGAATAAAGCAGGCAACCAATGTAGATTTCGCTCCTTTCCCTTGTTAACATGGCTCCAAACCAGAAAGTTCCAATGTAGATTTAAAATATCAGTGTATAAAGTTAAAACTTACAGTGACATATTTAGCGACTCCTAATTTTGTTGATACACCTTCCTTTTTTTAAGGGTGTTAGTGTAAAGTTTCATCTCATGTTAATGTTATAACTTACGTATAAGTTTTCACCCAAAGTGTTCCTTCCTTCAAAACTAAACAATATATATTGATTTATTTTTCTTGAAATCCACTTACAGAGAGGGGCATAAACCTGATCTCTTAAAATAAGTTACAGACCTGATCCAGCAAAAGATGAGAGGCGGTGTAATTGTACAGGGACCATAAGGACAAAAGACTATCAATTTATATGTCAGCCCAGAATAGACAATTAACCTACAAAAAAGTTAGCTTTGTTCTACATCAGAAACTGGGTAGCTGCCATCTATCAAACTAAAATGGACCTTTACAAAGTCTAGGAAGCTGCTAAAATGAAGAGATTAACATGTTATTCTCTCAGCTTGATGTCTGCTTTGCCAAATCATCCGCAACCTGATTGGCTTATCTAAAGCAGTGTAATACCCCGAGCCTGAGCACGTTTAATTAACTGAGAAGTCTCGTTTAGAATGTGTTTCAGGTTAAGATTAACTCAGAAGTCTCATTTAGAAAACATAGCTGCTAGCACATCTATTTTTCCATATTTCTCAACAAATAAAAATAGGAACCACCTGGAAGAGTAGTTACTGGACGCTATTAATAGCTTTTGTTGAGCCCAAAGAAAACTTCCAAGTTTGTTGAGCTACTTCACTGCCAATGAACACATTCTGGATTGTTTCACATTTTGGGACAGTGCAACAACTGCATCTTTAATTTCCAAATAAGCTAATCACATCATCAAATGGAAGTTTTCCATGTTTTTCCACGCATAAATATATTTAATTTTTTAAGATTTAAAGAACAAAGATGGTATAGAAAGTTAGAACAATAAAACCTGATTCTAGAAGTTGATACCTTGATGTCAGAATGAATTTTCATTGTCTCAATTTGTTTTATGTAATGTTTGAGAAGTTAAGAAAGAATGAAAATAACGCAATTTTACATTATTCAATACTTGTGGTCCCTACTTTTTAGAGAAGAGATAGATTAGTAAGAAAATAAAATATAAATTTTTTTATGAGAAGAAAAAATAAATATTGTTAGAAGGTAAACTAACCATTAGTCATTATCAATCACATTGTCTAAGTATTCTCTTATTATATATGTAAGGATCTTATACCTTAAACCATAAATTTGCCCCCGACCTGGGGTGGAGCTATCCTTCGCCGGAAAATTATATCGAATTTATAGGTCAAATATTGTATTGTCGGACATATTGCATATATTAAGCACCCTTGGAACAACCAAGTGACGCAGCTCTGTGCCAAAGGATGTTCATTTTCGGTCTCATTTTGGAGGTTCGATTCCGCACTAAAGCATTTCGCTCATATTTTGCATTTAAAACACACGCTAACTGTTTGATAAGTATACACTTCAAGTCAATATACATATGGCCAATACCTTCTTTACTTTATTTTCTATTAAGTATTTTTGTACAATATTTGTCTTGAAATGTAATAACAAAAGGTAAGTTTATATTTGTGGTTTAGTTCAATGCAAACTCTAATTATAATAAAGATGGTTATATTCGTGATTTCATTAATATATATTACTATTATTTTTTTTATGTATATATGAAAATATCTCAACTAAGTTAAGAAGAAATTATTTCTAAATTTATTAATATTTTTCCCTCACGCGAAGCGTTGATAGCTTTAGTAATTTTTTTTTTTTTTAAAGTCCGTTTCATTTTCTTTCTAATTACTTCAAAAAATTTGTGTTGAATCTCATGTTTCCACCCGTTAAACGCTATTGAAAATGGTTTCTTTTTTATTCCTCTCTGTTTCTTTTTTTATTCTCTTTTGTTACCTTCCAATTTTTTTTTTTTATTTTACTTGTGTCTAGTGATTTTCTTTATTGGTCTTCTTGGAGAGAATTTATTTGCTCAATTAAAATTTTCAACGAAAAATCAAAATACATTTTAAATTTAGTGATGGATTATGCTTTGAGGACAAACTACAATGCAAAATGGCAAAGCAAAATATTATATAGTTCGCTTTAAATATTTTGGTGCACCCACTTACTAAAAAAATTATTTACTTTATAAGTTTGAACACCCTAAGCAAGATTGTTGGCTCCGCCACTGCCCCCAACCCCCAAAATAAAATTAGGGAGAAATTATCATAGAATTAACTTATTACTCATTTGAATCAATTTATGTAATGTATTTTTTTTTTACTCTGTTTCAAAAAATGATAATTTCAATTTTTAAAAATAAATATTTTAAACATTTTATTTTATTTATTATACTCACACAAAAAGTTATGGCTTATATTAGCTCACAAATTTATAAAGTCTTTTTTAAAAATTAAATACCATATCAAGTCAAACAATATCATATAAATGATATCAAAAGGGTGTTAATTAAAAAAAAAAATGATGCCTTAATAACGTTGGGGCCTAAAGTCACTCAGTCACTGGCTTGACCCTAGAGTCGCCACTCATGTAGATTTTTTAGCAAATTTGTCGCTCAATTTGTTATTAATTGACCATTACATTAGCTGATTCTTAGGATTTAGTTGTTCCTTTATTCTCTCAATAATTATTTTTATAAATTTATTTAGCAAAATAGTTTATTTTCCTCCTCTACGTGAGTTAGCTAGTTTAGAAAAGTGGCTGTTACATTTTGTATTTAAAGGTTGTAGTGATTCAATGAGTATTTATTTTTTCATGTCTTTAGTACGTTGGTTCATATATGGTATTAGAGCCTAAACAAACTCTAATGAATAAAGTAAACTTGTGCTATAATAAAATGGACCGATCATGATTGGCATTGTTTGGAAGATTGAGCACTAAGGACATTATTAACAGTTGGGGAATGGATGTGAATGTTGAATGTGTGCTGTGCAACTTGGCTGATGAAGCTAACATATTTTCTTTGAATGCCCATTTTCTAGAGCTATCTGGTAGAAAATTCTCACATGGATGAAATGGAATAAAAATATACGAGAACGGGAGGCAGAATGGAAATGGATGTTGAAGACATCGAAAGGGAAAGCAGCAAGGAATAGGCTACTTAAAGACTGCTTTGCTGCAATTTTTTATGCCATTTGGATAGAGAGAAATACAAGAGTGTACCAGCAACAAAGGCGAAACAGCGACGCGATAACACATAGCTTGAAAACTGATATGTACATCAGAGTCCGAAATAATGTGAGACTGTCTCAACTGCTAAAGTCACTGGAGGGTGTTTAGTTTACTAGGTGACTCTTTCATTTAGTTGTTTGTGTGCAAATATGTAACAAGTTATATGGTATGTCTTGAGAAGGGTTTTGAATTTGGACTATTCACCCCTGGTTTTGTAAAGTTCCATGGTAATTAATGAAATCTCTTTAATTGCCAAAAAAAAAAAAAAAAAATGGACCGATCAAATTATGACACGTTTAATTCTGAACATTAGGTAATAAATTTTTATGCCTTCTAAATCCTTTAGTTAACTAGGAGAATGTTTAGCCTAGCGGCTAAAAACGGCTTAATTTGATAAGTATATTTTTGAAAAGTGCTTTTCAAAAAAATTTAGAAGCAGTTTGTGTTTGGCTAATTCATTTGAAAAGTGGTTTTGACTATTTTTAATAAGCAGATTGTGTTTGACTAATCTTCTTAAAAAAATGCTTTTGAGAGTCAAATTACGAAAAAGACAAGAATTAATGAACGTTACTATCAAGATTATTTTACGGAGAGAAACTAGTTTGATATATTATGAAAAGTTTTTACTTTTATTTAATTAAACTTTAAAAGTACATACTAAAATTTTCAATTAATGCAATACATAGATAAATAAAAAATGAATATTAAATATTGATATAATATCAACACGATGATTTTAATATACTAGAAAACTACAACCAAAATAAAATTCAAAATCATTCCACAAATTAAAATTCAATACAAAGAATTATTAATTAGAAATTAATGGATTAATGAGGAATATGCTTGGTAAATATGTATTTATGGTAGGGATATTTTTGTCTTGAAAAAAGTAATTTTCTGCTTCTGCTTTTTTCAAGAAGCGAAAATTTTTACCAACGTCAAAAATTACCAAAAAATTTTTTCTCTTTCTTGCTTCTATTTCTACCTAAAAATAGTTTTAATAAATGGCCAAATACCTCAAATATCCAAAAAAAAAATACCTTTTTCTATAAATAAATAAAAAAACGTTTTTGACCTCAAAACCGCAACAACAATGAAGAAATTCAAAAGACTTCAAATATGCTCAACAATGAAGAAAATCTGCAAATAAGTTATCCAACCATTTACCGGGGGTGGGGTTGTAAAGAAAAAGAAAAAAAAAGGTGAGTATAATAAGTATAATAAATTGTCATATTAGAAGAGGACATATGTACCCTTTTAGTGTTTATTTTTTCCTCCCAATCTCCATCTATAAATAATTATGAGATAACTTAACCCTTTAATTTTATCTAAAAAAAAATACATTTTTCTATAAATAAATTAAAAAAAGATGAGATTGGATAGGATACGAATAAGCATCTTATTATCCCACCAACTAAACATGAGGTTAATTCCAATCATAAAACATGAATTCAAATTAATAACAATCCCATAGCATCCTATCCATCCTACCCAACGACCCATTAGATTAGGAAAATGCAAGTATTTTAAATTGCCCCTTCTCTGTTTTTTCTGAAACAAGCAAGTGGACATAAAATAAAATCTGGCTCAACTAGAAGAATCTCTCCTATTCTGTGCATTTCCTTTGGCTTACGGACTTACAAGATATTTCCAGATGTGAAATAGGGAGAAGCGCCAGTGTCTGTCAATGAATTTTTGAATTAATCATTTTTTATTCCTTAAAACGATTTCTATTCAAGGTTATAGAGATTATATATAGATAAATATGTCCAGTTATTATAAATTAAATATCACATAAAAAGCAAGTATCTTCTCCGTCTCAATTTGTTTGACACTTTTTACTTGTCAAGAGTCAAATGAATTATTTTGACCATAATTTTTTCATATTATCTTTTAAATATTTTAAATTATTAATTATGATGATTTATAATATTCTTTACATATTTTTCAAATATATAAATTTTATTTTAAAAAATTTTAAAATTTTATATTCAAATATAATTAAATTTCGAAAAGCGAGACAGACCAAGTATATACACAGTAAGGGCGTATATATTTATAATGTTAGTCATTTTAACAAACTTTGAGAGAGAAAATAAAGATGGAGAGGGCGAAAATGAGAAGAGGGTCAGTGATGCTCAGCTTTATGGCGGCGGCAATCGTAATTTGCAGTCACCGGTCGGCTACGGCAAAAGAGGTAAACTCATATTATATCTAGTTACTCCTATTTTGTTAGTACGTTCTACTCCTATAAAGTTTCTTTTAGGAGGTGGGATTTTATTGTTCGGAGACACTAAAAAGACTTGCTATGGACATATATAAAGCAGGAGGTGAGAGTATCTATACTGAGGGAGAATGATGGCAGGAGGTTCTTGCTTTGCGTGAAGAACCCAAATAGCAGCTGCATAACCGAATGCTGTGACTCATTCAACTTCAAGGCTTCGCCTCTAACAAAGTGCATCTACTGGCGTATTGCCGAGCGAATGGATAAACAAGCTTTGGCCATTCTTCAAAATTATTGTTCCTTCAAAACTCCTCCTTGTCCACATAAGCAGGTAACTGCTCCTGCTTTCACAATACATATATTTCTTGCCACTCCAATTTTTACTTGGTCATCCGTTTCTGTTTATACGAGGATTGACTTATTTTAAGAGTCAAAACTCAATTTCAAACATAGATTTTTTGAGTATTTTATAATAAAATTTACATATTTGAAAACTATATAAAAGGTATTCCCACTATATCTCTACATAATTAATAATTCACGATATATAAAAAGAATTAGAGAAAATTATAATCAAAGAACGAGCCGCTTGACTCCCTCGTAGAAATTGGGACGGAGAGAGTAAAAAGATAAGTTTATTAAATCACCATTTGAATACAATAATTCAATATTTTGAGAAATGATTATAGTTAATAATAAGGATAAATTAGGAATTAAAGAGTTGTTTGGTATGTTGGACAAGCATAAATTGTCCTAGGATAAATTTTTAGTATCATTTATCCCTTGTTTGCTTATTAATTTTGGGATAAATTATACCCGGATTAGAAATACGGGATAAGTTATTCTTGAGAGATGATGGAATAATAGTACTAGAATTAGTTATCCCTATATAAAATAATGAAAATAACAAAAATATTGTGAGGTCCATCAAACCCTTTTTCTACTAAATGAGGTTGAGGGTATTTTTTAACAAACAACTTATTCTAGAGATTATGGAATGCATGTTATTTTTAATTCAACAAACCAAACAGTCAATAAAAAATAATACCGGGATAACTAATTCCAGCATAACTTGTCTTCAAACCAAACAACCCCTTAAAGTGATGAATTTTGTCTTGGTTTTCCAACTAGACAAGTAAAAGTGAACATCTATTTTTAGTATAGGGAGCAAGTAAAAGTGGACGGAGGGAGTACTTTCTAAATATTTTGAATTGTTAACTAATGTGACTTATAGTAGTACTTTTATATAGTTTCGAAATATGTAAATTTTACGTCAAAAACATTGAAAATTTTATGTTCGAATTCATACCGAACATTAGTTAGTTCGACCCTCTTACTCCTAATCAAGCCAAATAAATTTAAATGGAGTCATTAATTACTTGTATTCTTCTTTGTCTTCTTCATATTATAATCATAAATATATTATTCATCTTTTTATAATAAAATTAGTTGAAATTTTCTATTTTAATAGTATATAAAATATCTTCACAATCATATAATAATATCACTTATAAGAGAAAAACTTATTTTTCAAAAAAATTCACTTTTTTTCACAACCAAAACAACTACATTTGATAGTTATTAACAAGTAACCTAAAATGACAGAGTTAAATTACACTAATAATGTATATTGGAATAGAAGAGCGCTCAGAAAGTCCTCTCTCTTATAAATTTCCTCCACCCTTTTGTTTTTCTCTCTAAAAATATTCAAAAAATAAAGGTGCAGTTCATCTTGTTGGAGAACTTATTCCTCATCGGTTTGGGCAAGGGTTTCCAAAGAGGTTTAAATGTTAGTACTCATTGCCTTATGATTTTGGATTGGATTGTTCAGAACTTTTTACACATCCCATATATTCTTTGTTGAATGTATCTTTGTCATAAGAAAATAAGATGCAAAATATCTTACTACAAATGAAAGGGTTACTGTATTTTTTATTTGTCGTTTGAACATTGTATACTACTTAGTTAAATATGAAGTACTCTATAATTAGTTTTGCCCTCACAAAATGTAATGTGAAATCTAGTTGTAATTGATGCAGGAAATCAACCAGGAAGAGGTGGCTGAAATTAGCGAGGCCATAGACAACAATAGTAGCAAGCAGCAAGTGAAAGAGGTGGCTACGTGTTGTGCAAAGGACAAAGAAAAGATAAAGAATTGCATGTTTAATACAACCTCCATTGACCAATGTTGCCCAACATTCAATATTATGCTTGGACGTAACTGCGGGTGCTACAATTACGCTAAGGATTTAGACAATCAAGTTCTCATCACACTTGAGAGTTACTGTGATGTCACTGATCCATGCAAGACTGTTCAAGTAACTAAAAGTCCCCCCTTTTTTTTCTTCTTAATTCTTTCCATATGCCTCTTATCATTTCGCAAATTTTCTTTCTTATTGACTAATGAGTTTTTGTTGGTTTCAGGTGATGTAGGTTTTTGAGAAGGGAATGGAAGTAATTCTAAAAAAATGTTGTGTTCTATTGTATGGTGAACTACTGGTCCTCTCTGTAGTAAAGTTTAATTGTTATGTTTTAATTTAGTGGGTGTCTCTGCCAACTGCTCTGTTTTGGGTTACTAATTGTTACATCCCTGGAAGTTTTATGATGCTGTAACTCAATCAAAGTTTGCCCATTTGAAAACTGTGTAATATGTCCTTCAAACCCACAACATATCAATTTAGGAAGACTCTTTAGGGGTCGTTTGGTATGCGGATTAAAATTATTCTTGTGTTATATTCGCAGGATCATAGTCCCGAAACTAATTTATTTCATCTGGAAGGTGGATTAAAATAATACCAAATTTGATGGGATAAGGTGGGATATTCAAAATTAAGGATGAATTTATACCTTCTACCAAATAGAATATAAAATTAATCCCAAACTTAATCATGAAATATCCACTTTATCCAGCGTACCAAACGATCTCTTTATGGTCTCAGAATCAAGAACACATGAAAGTTGAACTAAATAAATTTATACCTTCTACTAAACACTAAATAAAGTATAAAATTAATTGAAACTTAATCATGGGATATCCACGAACCAAACAACCCTTTATGGTCAGTAGCGGAGCCACAGTGTGGAAGATGGGTTCGGCCGAACGCACAAGCTTCTATTCAAATCTTATATTTGCCTTAAGAAATTTATGTAATATGTATAAATTAGTAATTTTGAACCCAATAACTTAAAGTGTTTGAATTTGGAACCCACAAATCTCAAATTCTAGCTCCGCCTCTACTTATGGTCTCAGAATCAAGAAGACACTGAAACTTGAACGGATGGGCATATAAAAGATCGACGCAATAAGACAAGACAACAACATGTAATGTTTGAAAAGGGGTATGCTTCGTCGAAGAGTCCCAAGTAAAAATTTCAAGCATGGATGCTAAATTTTAACACAATTATGATTCAGTGAAAATCACAATACAAACAAAGAGAAATTTTCCTGTGTTGACCCCTAAATTCGCAATTCAAAGTAATCATCTAATTTGTATAGTGACTTAAGGATACGTAGGTTATGGTCGACCAAATAATCTAATAAATAATGCTAATTTGCTACATGAAAAACAATAATGAGTTGATAATACTAAATAAAGTAAGTAAGCAAAGCAAAGTTAGAAATTCTTATTGAAATGGCCCCGGCATTGTTGATTGGCAACGCCTTCAAGCAACGGTGATAAAAGAGAACTTGAGAGCAATAAGACAATGGAGTGAAAAATATAATTGTATTATGTGATTGAGAATTCGATGCCAGCTTATAAATGAGGAAAAGGGGTGTATGCAAAGTTATTCTAAGCTTGTCACTCCACTCTGTTGATCAGTTTCCATACGTCTCCCTTATGGTTGAGATTCTTCGGGAGGGAGTTCTGAATTTTTTGAAATTGACGGTTCTCAAGAATTATCCTGATCGGCAATATCCTCAAGAGCAGCCGCACGCCCTCGGGTCTTGGTGAATCCACACTATGACCCCGGACCCTTTATGGGTATAGATGACCTCCTCGACACTACCGAGGGCGGGCTTTGATGAGTCACATCTGATTTGACTTCTCTTTCCACATGTCAGTCTTTAAATTGGACAATTATCCAACCTAGATTTTGCCCCCATAAAAATAGTCCCCTACTTTTCGAACACTCAACGAAATATGCCAGGGAAGTGAAAGAGTTTCACAATGCTGACGGGAAAACAATCAAAACACTTCTGACCGTCTCGAAACTAAGCGTGCTTCAAAGCCATAATTACCATCCTTGTATCCTGTTCGACATCGTGATCCCCTCAATGTCATGATTGGGTATGTATCCTGTTCGACATCGCGATCCCCTCGATGTCGTGATTGGATATGTATCACCTTGTTAGTGAGGGTTCGATTCTCACCTTATAATTTGGAAAAAAATTTAAAAAGGACTAATTAGATGAGGTGGATTGTGGGGGTCATATTTTCATGGACTAATTTTGTCATGGCCCTTGCTAAGAAATGTGATTTTATTGGCTGTACATCTGTAACGACCACAAGATTATCATCACCGCGAGTACTCCTTATCAAATACTGTAAGATTCGAGATTAATTCAAGTTCCAAAAATCAATAAGAGTAGAGCAAAACATGAAAAATGCTTAGGTGGAAATTCGCCCATCACGTAGTGTTTCGTCTGTCCAAAAGTAACGGAAAACTTGACAAAGGACCAAATTTGTTCACTTCTCTAAGGTGAATTATGTTACCCCTGGTATTAGAAGAATGTAATTAGGAGTGCTAGTTTTTTGTTTTTCTTTTCTCTTTTAAACGAGAAGTGTCGGTTTGCGATAAGGAGTGTGTTTAATTGATTTAAGGCCACGACCATGATTTACATAATTAATAACTTATCCATAAATATATTAAAAATATTTTCTCTCTCTTCCTATTTTAATATGGAAAAGCTTGGATTAGTAATAGCTACCTTTTTTAAAATTATTTTTGATAGCTTAATTATTTATCAAATTACCATCCATAACATGTAGCTGCGGTGTATTTCCCTAAAATAAGTTAGATTTTTTTTTTTTAATCACCTATAAGATTTAATTGATTAAAATAAGACCAAATTTATTTTCTCCCTCACCCTCTTTCTCTCTCCGACCATGATTTACATAATTAATAACTTATCCATAAATATATTAAAAATATTTTCTCTCTCTTCCTATTTTAATATTTCATTTTTTTCAGCCCATTAAGGACAAACGACAACTCTTTAATGATGATATTTTACAATCTACGGATAACGTCCTTTTTGTAGAATATAGACAACGAGAGTTGTCTTTCACAAATATACAATTACCAATAGTATATCTAATTTTGAGTATAACAATGTATTTCAATGTATTTATATTTTTTTGGTGTAAATATAGTGAATGTTCCAAATATAGAACCTATTTTTACTACACTTTGTTTTCACGATTTTTGCATTTTGTATATTATGTGAATTACTAAGCACCATGATTGAAAAAAAAATGGAAAATATCACCGTGATTAAATAATGAATCCCATAATTGGTCTATTTGTGTTTGATTTAATTTGACTTACTATTTAAATAGGAAAAGAATATTATGTTAAAAAAATATAGCCTATTTTTTCTCTCAATTTTTTTTAAAAAAAATATGTTCCAAAATTGAGTAAATTTACTCGAACGTGTTTTGTATTTCACCGTATTTCAAAAAAATTAAGTGGGAAAATTTATCGGGTAAAAAAAGATATTTTACTGCGTAGGAAAAGTAAAATAGGAAGAGAAAGAAAATATTTTAATATATTTATGAATAAGTTATTAATTATATAAATCATGTAGGAAAAGTAAAATAAGAAAATATTTTAATATATTTTTGAATCAATTAATTATATTATTATTTTAGTCAATTAAATTTTGAAAAAATGAAAAATATATTAATTTCTATTCATGCCATGTGTTTCTAATCGAAGATAGAACTTGAAAAAAATGAAAAGGAGAAAAATGGAGAGGAGCCCAATTTGTGTTTAATGGTCTTTTACTAGCTAGAGATTAGGGTAAATTAACCGGACAATTGTTGTCATTCAAAACTTGTTGATACTTATAGTCTTTTAGTCATATTACGGTTCAAATAAATGCTTAGATCCATCATAGGGAACTGTGTTATAATCCATGCTCCATCAACTTGTATGGTGCTAAGAACAAGATATGTGGCTCCCGAGGCACACTTGACTAAAATAAAGTTATGATAATTAAAAAGGTTATCCTCGTTCTTCGTTTGACCTGACAATCTATTGGTAAATCAATTACAAATACAATTTTCGGATAACTATCACGATATACAAGAATGAAGTATTTTGTTTGGAATATCAGTAATGTTAGAAAACGAAGACATAATTACGGATTAATTGTGCTCATTTGACAATTAATAAGAGTAATAAAGTGAGAAACTGTATCCGTCACAACTTATGTGGTATAGTTTAATTAGACAGATAATTTAAAGAAAAAAAGAAAGAATTTTAAAACTTATGGTCTAAAACAAACCATTAATATTTGTGTAGCTTTAAATTATTTCATTAAAGGTAAAAAGAAATTTTAAGTTAAATTATTTCAAAATATGAAAATTATCACCTTTTGGGACATATAAAAAAGAAAATGTATCATATAAATTGGGACAGAGAAAGCATTAAATTAAACTTTTTACTTAATGTGTTTTTCTACAACACTTAAAATTGGACAGAGGGAGTAATAACTTATATAAACTGACTGTGCTTTTTTTTTTTTTTTGCATTATCACTATATTTTAATCTAGTATAACAGGTTAATTACTTATCTTATTTTCAAGTTATGAATCCAACTTGTTTTGGTTGGTTACCTGTAATAATTTTTAAAACTATCTGATAGTACTATAAATTTTTGGCACAGTACATAAACAAGCCCTTTAATTTGGCGCGATTTAGCAATTATGATCTTAAACTTTGCTAGTGCACAAGTAGGAACTTAAACTTGCCAAAAGTTGAATATATAAACACATATGCTGACGTGACGCTGATGTGGCAGTGACATAACACTGAATAAAATTATGTGCCACGTCAGCATTTGTGTTTACATGTTCGACTTTTGGCAAGTTTAAGTGCTTTTTGTGTACTAGCAAAGTTTAAGGTCATAGTTACCAGCTCGCGCTAAGTTAAAGGACTTGTTTATGTGTTTTGCCTAAATTTTTTATGTGATTAACTATTAACGCATAAAGGTAGACTCAGAGTAGCCCTCAGGCATGTGGAAATGAAGTGCGTGAGTTAAAAATTATGGGGTAAAAGGTTCAAATTGCAAGACACATTAAATTACTATAGTTGATATCTTCCGATTTGTTCAAGTTTTGGTTAACTAGAGTTATATGGTGTTTGTGCTAGTAGGAGGTACGTAATAGGTATCTCGTAGTGTAAATATTCTATGAAATTAGTCAAAGTGCGTAAACTGGATCGGACGCTACGGTTATAAAAAGAAAAGTCAACGTTAAAACCTTTGTAATTACTCCCTCTCTTAATTTATATGACATAGTTTAAATTTTGAAAGTCAAACAGTTTAATTTTGATCGTAAACTAGACAATAAATCCTTAAATTTTTTGAAATAAAATTACATATTTAAAAATCACGTAAAAAGTTTTGTAAATCACAATAATTGATAATCTAAAATATTTAAAAGGTGTAGAAAAGTAAGACTTGTTTGAATCTCAAAATTTTTGTAAGCCACAATAATTAATAATTTAAAATATTTAAAAGCTATATGAAAAAATTATGAATAAAGTAAGACTTGTTTGAACCTCAAATGATTCAAACAGATATCACGTAGATTGGGAGAGAGGGATGATTAGAGATAGCTCGTGCACACATGCAAGGGCTGACCTTTACATTTATATCCTTGTGACCTTGAGCTTTTAAGAGAGAGAGATAGAGAAAGATGGTGAGGCTAAGCAGAGGGGTGGTGGTTATGGCTATGGTAATAATAGTGGCTGCAATTCAAGTTTGTAGCCACCAGGCGGCCGCCGGCGTGTCGTGGGGGGAACCTTGCAGTGACGAGGCTAAAACGAAAATAGAAGGATGCATGAAGGAAGAGACTGTCGATAATATTGACAAATGCTGCTCTATTTTACACAGTGTTATTGATGATAGCTGCCCTTGTTGGGTTCACGCTAAGCTTACCGACAGAGCTCTTGCCATTCTCTATTTCATTTACTGTGACATTGCTCATCCATTATGCTCATCTGCTCAAGTAAGCTTCTTATATTACTCCTCCATCTTATATATCTTTATTACTCCCTCCGTCCCATTTTGTTTAAAGGTCGGCCAGTTTAAGGAGTCAAATAGTTTTTTCTTTAACTATCACTTTTCATATATTGTAAAATTATTAATTATGCAGACTTATAGTACTTTTTATATAATTTTTAAATATATAAATTTTATTATAAAATACTCGAAGAATCTACGTTTAAAACCCCCAAGCCGGTTAACCTTCAAACAAATTGGGACGGAGGGAGTATCTATATTCTACTTTTTACTAATCATAAATCATGTAGATCTAATACCTAATGTTGTGTTTTGGTTTCAGCCGATATGATCGACAAATATGAGGCGGTGGGAAGATAATGGGATAATATTAGTGGTTTTCCTTCTTCTAAAGCTAGCTATATGTCTTTGTCGATGTTAGTTCTTAATTTTCAAATATTATGTAATTTGTACCTTCTTGCTCTCAAGGAACTACGACATGGTTTCCATTTCCGTTTCAGTTTAAAAGATCCAGTGCATTTTGTACCCCTCTTGTTAAATATGCGGCGATAATCAGAGTTTAACTTCCGTGGCTTCGTGCACGATAGTGTATATAATTCGTTATTACTTTGAAATTAAGTTGATTAATAACAAGTAATTTGTCACGTACATATGATAATCGATATTGATATATGTTATTTAATACCTTGAAAAGTAAAATAAATAATTTGCTATAGCTAGTTAAAGCACACGATAAAATAATCCAACGTTTTGAAAAAAGTCCTTTTTTTTTTTTTGGGGGGGGGGGGGGGGGGGTGGAAGAAGTCCAGGAATAGTTAGGCAAATAGTTCTCATGTTCAAGGTTTATTGTCACAAGTCCACTGATGTTAATATTTTGGCCCCTCTTTCTTTTTTCTTGCTTCAAGCATTAATTAATTTTCTTAAAGCAAGGAACTCTAGCCGGCTAGATTTGGTGTTGGACGCTACTTGCACACCGAACTAGGTCTCTTCAACACGGAACTTATAAACACTATAGCATGATTTACAAAATACATTTGTTTTCAAGAAAATGAAATTACATATTTCTAGACTAGACGATCTCTATTACTTCAAAGTTTTTACTTCGGCTGAAATTTAAGAATTTTTTTTAGTTTATGGGCCGGTCGGTGTTAAAGTAGGCCCCAACGAGTCCAGCAAGTCAACCCACCAGCCCCTCCCGTACCCTTTGCCCTGCAAGTAATGCACAGTTTGGCCTTCAAATGGGCTAGTCTTTAATTTTTGTCTTTTAAAATCAAACTTATGTCTAATGGGATATAAGTTTTTAAGAAAAGAGCAGCCCAACCCACTTGACAGGTATAACATAACTATTGATATTATGATCCCTTTTGTTAACAATTCATAACTAATATTCCTCTAGGCATAAGTTCGATTTTGAAGGCCAAAGATTAAAAATCAGTCCATTTGAAGAGTAAAAATTAAAGACCAACACAAAATAGGGACAAAAGTGCTAATGCCCCTTCCCCTGCAGCCCCAGCCCCCTATGTGTTAAGTGAGTTGGTCCTTTTTAGTCTCAAGTGGGTAGAAAGAAGGGCAGCCCAACCCACTTGACAGGTATAATTTGGGCGAAGTGTACAACTATCCGTTTTTGAGGGCGGCATTTAATTTGCACGCGTTTTATAATTTTTTTTACGAGTTTCCCGCTTTGTTAACAATTCTGACGTAGGCGACTAAGGTTGAAAATTCACGTCCGATTTCAATCATACCTACTGAAGTGCATTTAAAAATCGCCCGTGAATTTGTTTTGCGAAGAAATTTTTTTTGTTCTTCGAATTTCATTAATTAAACACTCAAATCTACTCTAAATAAGCTCAAATTTGAAATACAAGTTCCATATACCATAAAGACTAGATCTCAATCACCAATTTGTCAAAACAATGACAAATTTAACAAACTCATTTAGCACCCTTTTAATTTTTTTCATGTTTTATATTGTGATTATCGTTATTAGTATTAGGAAAACTTAATCAATACATGATATTTTGGAAAGAAAACACAAAAGAAAATATGTTAAAATTATCTAAAATTTCATACTTATGTGTTGTGTTTCAGATAAATAAACAAGTTGCGAACAAGAAACATGCACTTTTGCCTGAAGTTACCTAAATACTAAGTATTGGTGTAAAATAAAACACACGACGGTAACTTGTTAAATGAGGCGACCAAAATAGAGCGCCCCATGAAATATTTACGTATAATTTGGAGTTGATTTGGATTAGCTTATAGCAAAAATGTGTTCAGAAATTTATTACGCAATAAGTTATATATCTGTCAGGATTTTTGACTAAATTGGGGCTATTCGTAAGGATTTGTGGACAATATTAGAGCATCTTTATTGCCTCTTATGTGAAACCTACTACCAAACAGTTCAAAGAGGTAATAAAGGCTCCTAAGCCATAGCAAACTACTCCTATCATTGTCCTAAAGGTAGTTGATTGCACGTTTGTATAAAAGATACTACTAATGATAAGGAGACAAACTTTTAAAATATTTTACTCTTCATCCAACAACTGACAGCTCCACAAACTAAATAAAAAGTGATGAAAAAATTACTTTATTCCTTACAATAATATGCACACAAAATTACTGCTCATGAACGACCATTAATTAAAAAAGTACAAAAATAACAGCTGAATTAACCCCGCTAGTAATAGGAAATAAAATCAATAATGATGCAAGTTAAGCACTGCCTCTCGCCTAGCACATGAACGCAAAGAAAGCTCCCAATACAACTGAAACTCCAACCATAAATTTGTTCATGCTGCCAAAAACTCCGGTCGCGCCATTTGGCGTTGTAGGGGATGACTTTGTGGGCGTGTTGACGACACTAGGAGTGCCGGTTGATGGAGTAGTTGGTGAGTCAGACTCGGAGGGAGTTGAAGGAGTAGTTGCAGGAGTTGAAGGAGTAGTTGGTGAGTTACTAGGGGTGGAGGTAGCTTTGACATTGACAGCCAATTTCATGCCAGTTTGACAATGACCAAAAGTAGGACAACTAAAGTACATTGGACCAGCCTTGGAAAGTTTGATAGTGGTCTTGCCATCACTGTGTGACTCGATGGCGTTTCCGGTGTTGCAGTTGTCATAGTCATCTTTGCTTATTACATCCACTCCATGGCTTCCACCATAGTTGAACTCTGATCATTCACCATGCAAATCAAATGTTTAGTAATTAGTAACAATGATGGTTAAGGCAATATTAGCGATTCAGATATGGAATGATCACACTAAGGTCTAAGTAACAAGAAATATCTAGTCTTCTATGATAAAAGTTACTAATAGTATTGCATCATGCACATATTTAGTTGACATTTAAACAGAGGATACTCTGTTTTTCCTCTCATAAATCTGTTTGTTTCCCAAATGCCAAAGAATAATAAGATTTCTTCTCTAAGATTAGAATTCTTTCTCAATCACAGCATATTATGTGCAATATATCTCTAAGGATTCCTTTTTCTTTTCACATAGGGGAAGTTTCTAGACTTGTTATTTATCTCAAACATTTAAAATTTGATCCCCACTCTTGGAAAATAGCCCTGCAATTATGTCTAATTGATAGACGATACCACTAAGGGATGTGGTAAGATGGTTGGAATTTCTCGATCCTCAATTCAAAAAGTCTCGGATTCCAAGTCTTAGGAGTAAAAATAAATTTTGATAAGGAGCACTTTATCTCTTTAATGAATCTACCTAACACTATAACACATATCCAAATTAATCGGACCTATATGTTTCAAATATTAATAAATGCCTAAAATTGAAAATTGATAGAAGTTGAAAGACTAACCAAGGGTGTCACCAACGTTGAAGGTTTCACCAGCTGCCCAAGTGGAGTAATCCCCGGACTGGCTCCACCCACCACTGCCTCCGACGATGTGGTTGGCGGCAAAAGCCACCGGAGAGGCAACAAGAAGAAAGAGGAGAGTTGCTACCGCTGACACTGCCATTACTTAATTAGATTTCTTTCAAATTAAACTTAACAAAATTGATCTTTAAGAGTAAAGAGAGAAGAAAGAAAAGGTACACATTTGGCAAATGATGTGAGCCCTGCTTATATAGAGAGTTTAAGGTTACGAAAACTTGGAATGTCATGTAGTTCAATGCTAGAAGTTACGTTTAAAAAAAAAAAAAAAAAAAAAACCGTTATTGCTTGTGAGATAATATTAAACATGGGATTTGGTGTTCTACTTTCCAATGTCTACCTAATATGTTAGGACATATTTGAATGTCATTCTCTATACTTTCGCTGACTTTGTGGCGTCTAAGTGTCGTGGCATTAACCCTTCATTTATCTAAACCTTGGAACTTAAGCTTTACAGCTTGGCTTTCTCGCTACGAAAACGATTTTGTTTCAGTCATTTAATCAAATATTTGACTCCAATAAAACATGGCGTTACACTTGAAGAGTATTCTTCGAGGAAAAGGCCACAGTATAATGCAGTGTGTATAACATACTTTTTAAAGAAAATTCATGTTTCTTTTTACATAATTTAACGGCGAAGTGAAGAATATGTTATTCGACAGACGACAAAGACAATTAATGAGTCACGAGTTTGACTCTTAGTGGTTTCTCTGTCCTGCAGGGTTAAGGCTCATGATATACTTTATACAAACATGGGAAGGTGTATTCTTGTTCCAAAGGGTATGTTTAAGCTGTTTTCAACTCAAGATAAGCAATAGCCAAGTTCAGGGTAATTAAAGTTACCAAAAAAATCAATCTATATTAAATAAATAAATTATGTCTAAGTTTAAGGGGTAGCGATATTATGCCTTAAGGTTGCCTTTAAACATGAAACCATCCACTAACAAGTAAGAAGCCAATAGCTATGCTAGTTATTGGTATTATTTACACACGACTTTTCATGATTTGAGAATATACTTAAAAAGGCGCCACCTAATTTGTAAAAAAAATTATCATCATGCAGAGAGTAGGTTTGGCACAATGAATAATATACACTTGAGAAAATTTGATAATGTATCTGCAGATAATGATTGTCATGTATATATTTGACTTGTCAATATAATCATTCCATTGTGTTGGTTGGGTTTGTTAATTGTTAGGCCATGCATTAGTTGTCCTCTAATCCAATCAGAGATAAACGCAGTTTAATTAGTCCAAGGAGCAGTTTGCATTTTCATTTTTTTTTTTTTTTTTTAGTTTTCCTGTTCTAATATATTTTTATTTTTTTGTATATTTGTAATGCCAACCAAGTGAAACACACGACTAATAATACGTTACTTCAACTTATGTTAATTATACGCCACCTTCCAGAATCTGGGTTACTTATAAATAGAAAAACTTGATGTCATACTAATTTTCGTGTATGAATCGTTCTCAATATAAAGTAATCAATTTCTAACCATTCAACTGACTAATCAATTTCTAACCATTCAACTAACTAATGTTAGTTCGAGATTAACTCTGGAAAAAATTTAAAAAAATACTCTCTCTGTCCCAATTTATGTGGCACTTTTCGCTTCCCGAACTTTGACAATCATTTTAAGATGTATTTTTTCATCAAATTGATATGAGAAAAGTTGCAATTTATAGTACTTTTCATATAGTTTTCAAATATATAAATTTTAATATTAAAATAATTAATCTAATCCAATTTAGCTTTAAAGTTTAATCAAATTGACTCTCGATAAGCGAAAAGTACCACATAAATTGGGACGGAGGGAGTATCTAGAGTTATGAAACTCTTTAACACTTTTTGACTTTATCATTCAGAAAAGCCAAAACATTGAAAGGTAAATCTTATTTTATTTCCTTGGAACAACTAGAATTCCAAAATTATTGCAGTGCAATGTTTGTTCTCACATTCCAAGAACTAGAACATTTCGATAGGTAGTTTAATATAGACATGATCCCAGAAGAACATGGAAATGGGTAGGTTTAGAATTGAATCTAATTTTTTTCTGATTGGAAATTTGGAATAGTTGAGAAAGTATTTTTTTTTTCTTTGGCTATAATTTAATGATTGACGATGAAGGAAAAATCTTAACATCCAAAGTTCGATGGAATAAACGTAGATGAAGGGAACTGTCGAGCTTTATCTCTCCACAAGTTAAATTCTAGTAAATTCTATTATTGAAAAACGAACATAAAGAGTATAATTGCTTTTTAAAGAAATAATTGATTAAGTATAAATTGATGTGAGAATACATATAAATTGGCTGTAGTCAATCGATAGAATTATATGTAGAAGACATATAACGAGTATCTAATGACAATCCTATCAAGCACGATATTAGCACTAAATCACATGAATTTATTATTGTTAGAATACATATACATATAAATAATTAACAGTGATTATGAAATAAAATTGTATGTAAAAGATATATATATTGTATTAATTGTATTAACTGACAATGGAATTTATCCCTCCATCTGCTATATTTCATATAACGGTGTTTGACAGGCATGGAGTTCAATAAAGAAAGAAAAATGGCATACGCTTATAATGTTCTTACAACTTATATTCTTGAACAGTCATGATATTTTTGTAGCTATAAAAGAATGTCATTAATGGTAAAATTAGTACAATAATCAATTTAGAGTTAAATTAAAGAGCTTCCAAATATAAAAATAAATTATTTATTTTGAAACGAAAAGAAAGCGTCATATAAAATGGAACTTATGTATTGGGTAAAATTGGGAACCTAAAAAGGATCCTAAAAGACGTGATGGCAAGTCTTTTGACCTGCGGCATGAAATCTGCAAAAATCCTTACGATGAAGAATGTTATATATATATAAAACAAATTGCCTTGCATTTTCTTTGAAACAAAAAGCTCTGATTCTTGAATTTCTTTGATATTTTATTTGTCTTGTTTTTTTGGGTGTGAGATGCACTTCTAAAATGTAATTAAGCTGAGCTGCTCTAGGACTGAGATACAACCTCAATTCTCCGAAAACCTTTGAATGATTTGATTTTTTATTTTTTTTTGTAATTATAAGTATTTCAAACTTTATAAAACAAGCACTTTTTTTAATTATTTTTTGTAGTGAATAGTGCTTGAAAGATTTCGTGAACCAGTTTTTTTTTTAGTGCAAGCACATAGGAACTATTCTATTGGATGCTAAACATAACTCTGGAAGGTCTGACATTAAATATTTAGCTTGGTTTTGGAAAAAAAAATGTATATTGTTTGCAGCATAATTGGCAGATAGAGCATTATTAAGGAAAGGTTTTGAAATATGAACAATTAAATATTAATTTTTTTTTTTTAAATTTGTTTTTATTACGTAAGGGGGCAGGGGAAGGGGATTACAATGTGGGGAGTCGAACCCTCACCAACAAGGTGAAAGTTCAGGTAGTCAACCAACTGAGCTACTAGATCCCTACAATTAAATTTAATATTAGTTGAGAAAATATGTTGTGTAATATTTCTATTACACAGGGGAGAAATAGATTCTAAAAAGCACATTATAAATGTCATAGAAACTGCAACACGTTTTTCCTTAAAAATAGACGTTAATTTGAAACTATACATGAAAGACGACTATTCAGCTACAAAACCATAATAACATGTCCTTTATGTCTACATATTCCAAAATATTGCTTCTGATTCAAAATAGAACCAATATAAATTATTACAACTATTATAACTTACTTGTAGATAACGTTCGGTTTGATAGAAAAGAAGAAGCCTGACTCAAGAACCTGAACATGTATAAAACATGTAGTAGTCTCTCTTTTTACTGATCCAACTACACCTTTCAAGAAGTCAAACTGAGGTAATCTTTTGAAAAATGTTTATTCGTACTTAATATTCATATCAAATCGATCAATAAATGCACAAGGTTTGCATTTAAATTGAACTTTTATCACCCAAAAGTGATTCATTAATATATTTCTCACTTTAGTTTATGATTTTTATCATTAAATTATTTGATTTGATGCAATAGTGTTGGTAAGTTTATGATGTCTCCTCCGATCCAAATCTATGGTCTATGGACCATCTACATTATAATGGAGCCTTATTTACAAGAACTCTACATTGAGGTTAAGCCGATATCGTTGCAAACAATTAGGGCCAGGGCCTTGAACCCAAAGGCTAGTGCGAGAAAATTGAGAAAATTCATACATAGCCACTTTTCAATTCGTGTAAAACCAAAAATAGTCATTGTTCTAGAGTTTCAGAATTCACAAGTGAAATTTCAGGATAATGTTCTGAAATTTTATTTGTGAAATTTGAAACTCTAGAATAATGTCCTGGACATTGGCTCCAAAAAGTAGCCACTGAGCATATTTCTCCAAAAAAGTTTGAGCTGTTACACTCACTCACCTTTGTAGCAGAGTAGTGGGGTCATATCTCTTTCATGACAATGGACGCATATTTGGTATAAATATGCATTTTCTAACCTTGTTTTCTTAACCTTTTGTACATAATTTGAGTCGAAGATAGTGAATTTTCATAGCCGATCATGCGCTTGCTGCCAAGAAGTGAATCGGTCCCTATACCAACACCAAATACATTAGTAAGAGAATGACTGACCTCATAAAACAATAATAAGAAATTTAGGCCCAAAAAGACATGTATAATTCAAAAAATTGAAGGATTTTGTGAAGAAAGCTAATTATGATGAATTACAGAATCTTCATGAACCATATCCATGTGCTCTCCCTTTCCCAAGGTTGTTATTCCAACCAGAAAAGTGTGCAATCCTTAAGATTTGAGGTCACACTGTTTTTGAATTTTCTTCAACTAAAGCAATCACTTGGAAGCTTGTAAATAACTACTTCAGTCACATTTTTTGTCCCTTGTGGAAATTTTGGATGTGATTTCTAACTAAAGCGATCACTTGGAAGCTTGTAACCACTAGCACTTCCTGACATATTAGTGATCATTCATAATTTGTCCCTATTGGATATTTCAGAATTTCACTCATTTATTTGTAGTTATATTCCTTTTTTCTCTTTCAGTTATTAAGAAAAAAAAAAAAGTATGTGCATTTCAATCCCCGGTTCTATTGCTTGATTTGCTTCACTTATGTAGGGAAAAGCTAGTAATGCCAAAGAAATCAATTTTCACATTCAACTACTTGAAAACGCTTAGGTTTGGCACACCCTACCATATTTAATCAATCTTCATTCACTGAATTCCGTTTTTCACTTGGGGACAGAAGATGCAATTAAAAATATGGGATATAGAAGTAAAAGTAAAGTTCGCCTTAATAAACATAATCAAAAGAACTAGAGGAAAAAAGGAGATTTACACAAACAGGATAATTTTACACCATTATTTTACTTTGATCCCATTAAAAAAATTCTGCACAAACAATCTTCACGCTAGAAGTTGGAGTTCAATACTTGAGGAATCACCGGAACACTTGTCTTGCCACAACTCATGGCGGATCGCCAGGATTTAGTACAAAAAATCCCGGCCGAGGTTTTTAAGGAACTTCGTCTACAATCTGAATTCAATTAAGAAAATAAATTAAGAAGAAAAAAAAAAAGGCGGTAGTGCTTTGTATGTAACTTTGTAGACTCTTTCTTTTTTTTTTTTTTTTTTTTTTTTAGTATTTGGAGGGAAAAACATGGTCCATTTATCTTTTACAATGAACACAGTCCATCTTTAGGGCCATGCTGATTCTCCAGCCCAATACTGAATTAGATCCAGTGGGTACAACCAGGGCATATTCCTCACTCCTATTTCCTTAATTTAATTTCTTTCTAGTCCAAGCTTCGTTCTTTAGTGAGGACCAGTCAAGACGTAGCCAATTAACAATGAAAGCAGAAATGGTACAAACACCAGTTACAATTTGAATTTAAAAAAAAAAAAAAAATCTACAAAAACTTTCTGTGTTTACCTCATGTGCTTTATATTGTCCAGTTCCCTACGTTTAAAGATAACGATCTCCTGTGAAATGAGTCATATAACAAAGAAATCAATTGTCGCGGACCATATAAAGTACCTGTAACAGAAAAATCATTTGAACATATAGAATTTACAGATCAAAATGCACTGTATCTAACCTGCAACCTAACAAAAACCTTTGCAATCAACTTGCCATCCCAGTTTTAAGGTTAGCATCAGTGCAATAAATGATGCAATCAGATGGTGACATACTACACCTTTCTGGTTGCTATTCCATAAATTTTGGGACTAACAAATAAAAAAAAAACTGTGGCAATCTTCCCATGAACATGGGAGCCCACAACCACCCAAGGCGGATTTAAAGCGAGTTTAATTTTAGTGATCAACCATACACACAAATATAATAAGATTAGGATAAATCTGAACATACTAATTCACAAACATATACATATAGCATGGGTGTATGTATGCATATATTTTGCGTTCGCATCCATCGTCAAACACAAGATTCCAGTTGTGTAGTATTCAGACCCGATAAATTCTTCGAAATTCAACTCTGCTGTTACAGGTAGAAATGTTCAAGGTAATTAAACAAAAACATCAAATGTGACTTAATTTGCTAGTATCAGTATTAGACACAACGAAAAATATTTGATTTGGTTTAGTATAAAAAAAAGAAAGGTTGAACCAAATTCTAACCAAGCCAACAATATACCGATAAATATATACTACATAAAAATAGATATTTTATGAATGTTCATATACATATATTTCATAATCTTTTGATTTAATGGACCTAGGTCCTATGTGGTTTTGGATTTTTTTCTGATAGTGATTGAAGAGTTTGTTTAAAGTTTAAAGAACCTTTGGTAATTAAGTTGATGCCGTCGTGTTAAATGAGTTATTGTAAGTATTGACATGTTCACTAGTCTTGATTAATTATTTTTCCGTCGGCGGAAATTTGTGAGTTTGTGTACTTGCTTCATTTTATTTCCTTTCTTTCAGTATTACTTTTTTTATTCTTCCTCTTTCATGGGAAACGGGACGAAGAGCGAAAGGATAAAAGAAATCATTATTGTGTGTAACATTGTGACACTGAAGTTACTATCTTTGTTAAAGAAGGAAATACAAAGTGAAGTGTTGCGAACTTACTTAAAAGGAGATTTTATAAATAACAAAAACATGTTCGGTCATGATTCGGATCATCTAATATTTTCACATTCGAAGTTTAGAGCGTTAACATTTAATTTAGAAGAGTTGAGCTGCACATATAGCCACTCTGAGGACCCTATTTAAAGCATAGTCAAAGTTCATAAGTTTTAAACAGTGTTTTAAAAGGCATTTTCGGGGCGAGCCCTGGGGCGATGGGTCGGGGCGAAAGTCTCCAAAGGCGTACGCCCAGCAATTCGGGGAGTAAGCCCGGGCATTTGGGGCGAGTTTTTATTGTTGGGGTGTGTGGCGTAAAAAACTTCTTCAAATTTAGAACGAAATTTGTTAAATAAGTCCTTAATATAATGCCCAAATTCTCAAAAGTCAATATGTAATTACTCAAATGTTTTAAAAAGGAACTAAAACATTAAATTTAAAAGTCAAGACCTTTTTTTATTGCTATAATGCCTAATATATATTCTTTTCCAATTATTTATCTTATCTTCTATCTCAAAAAAGTAACGAGCAGTCAGTTGTACTTGTAAGTAGCGTATAATAGATTGTTCTAATTAGTTTTTTTGTGAGGGTGAAGCATATATATATATATATAATAGATTGTTCTAATTAGTTTTTTTTTTTTGGGAGGTGGAGCATATATATATATCACTTATTTATAGTTTTCTTTAATTTTTTACGCTATTTCACTTATTTAAAATTGTTTATTATAATTATATCATTTTATAAAATACTAAAAATTAAAACCCCATGGGGCTTACGCCCCGTGCCTCGGGGCTGACGCTTCACTGAGGCATACGTAAAACGCCCCGCCTTACGCCCTCGCCTTTTAAAACAGTGGTTTTAATAAGTGTAGCCGCTTAAAGTCAGCCTCAAAGCATAGTTAAAGTTCATAAATTTTAATAAGTGTAGCCTCTTCAAAGTCAACCTCAGACTCGCTGAAGTTTAAAACTTCAGATATACGAATCTTATGTTGTTATCTGAAGTTTCACGTTTTGCTTGAAATTTTTTCTAAAGTTTCACCCGAATGCCTAAAGTTTTTGTGCGCAGTGTCACCGAAATGACTGAAGTTGACGACATTTCCTTCTTCGTTCTTAAACTTCTTCAGCTTCACTTTCGATCCAAACCTCCTCAAATCGGCTCAAAAGCTTCCAAAGTTCGAATCTAGCTTCACCCAACTAATTATTTCAACAAGTTTTAACAATACTCAAACAATATATTTTTAACACATTTTGAATTCAACCATCAACAAAGGTGGTCCTAATTTCTCCTTCTCAGGCTCAAGTCACAAACAACAAAAGAATATCATCAGTTCAACCTACGAATTTTCAGCTTCAAAACGAAATATAAACTTCAATGCTTCGAACCAAAGCGCACCGTGAGTTTTTTATGGAGTTTTTTGTAGAATCCAACCAGCGAATTAACTTTTTAATCACTATTTAAGCTTCAAATCAGTGCAATAAACAAGGAATTATACAACTAAGAAAAACGGTGAAGGAGCACGCAAGCTTTTGTCTGAAATTTGCCAACACTTGCTACAAGCTAAATATAAAAACTGAATTTAACTTAAATAGCAAGGTGGAAATTGGTCAACACAATTTTACGGTTACAGGAGTGCATTCCATGAAAAATTCCAACTATTTGTGCGATCATGCTTCAAGGACGGTCTAATATCCTATTTGAAATTTTCATCATTTCCCTTTGTATACAATAGAAAATAACGTAACGTCAGTAACTTGTTTATATCGTACCAACGCGACCAGTGGCGGAGCCGCATAGAGCTGAGGATGTTCATCCGAACCCTCCCGGTGAAAAAAAATATTATTTTTACAAGGTTAAAATTATTTTTTTTATATATATATAGTAGATGTTGGACCTCCTTAGGCTTCTTCGTATGTTTACTTTTTTAAATTTTGAACCCCCTCAAATAGAATTCTGGCTCCGCCACTGAACGCGACACCTAGTAGCAGTATCTTTTTCATTTGTATCACAAAGTAAAGAGATAAGGAGGGGTAAAAAAGGAAAGAAAAACTGACATAAGTTGAAAACGAGAAAAATGATTAAACATTTATTTATTTTAATTTGTATTATATTTAACAAACCAATATAATTTGACTCAAATAAAACCATGAACCAAAAAAAAAAAAAAAATCAAGACTCCGAAGTCCAGAGTGCTTACATCCGCAACAAAGGCAAATGACAAGCATACGTACCCCACGTTAAAATATCTGGATAACCAATCTCTCTCATGGCGCGTGGGCTCACACCCACCTGAATCTAACACTGTCTCTGTCTTCAATTACATTCTGGATTTTTTTTCCCCACCATATCCTGGATCAACTTGTGAAACTAACAAATTACCATCATCTGGTATTTCCAGCCTCCAAAAATAATAATAATAAACAATATTCATCGTATGACAAATCATGTAATTATGAGCATAACGCCCGCCAGGTATACACTTTTATCCATCGCTTATAGTCATGGTATCATCACATAACTACACATATTCATTGCATATCTGGATAAATTATTTTAAACAGTAAAACAAAAAAATCTTTCATATTTTTCTGCTTATAAATAGGGAGACTTTAAGTTGTATTTGAAAACATAAGAAAAAAGGACGTAATAAATGGATACAATGAAAGAGAGCTCAGCTTCACCAAATGGTTCATTTACTAGTGTCATGACACATATTGAAGAGGGACTAACCTATGTACCCAAATGTTACATTCTTCCACCATCCCTACGCCCTGATGGAACCCTGTCTAGTACAGGCCTGCCAATTGTGGATCTATCCTTTCTCCGAGACCCTCTCCTTAGGCCTCGAATAATCCAGGATGTACATCTGGCTTGCAAGGAACTAGGTTTCTTCCAGGTACTTATTGTCATGTCATGTCACCAGCAATAATGTACTAGAATGATATAGTTTTATCTTATTTTGTTACGTTAGTATACGTAAAGTTCCTCATGCTGATACAATTCAAGGAAGAACAATATGCACCCACCAAGATGTCAGTGTCCCCAAAAGTAGATAAGTACTAAGCATCTGTAAATCAAGAAACAGAGAGGCATCTAGGATTTGAAGTTTGTGGGTTCCTATAATGATTTCAAGTTAATACATAATCATAATTGGGTTCACAGTAAAATATTTATAGATATTTAGTGAATTTCTTAATACAGATACGAGTCCCAGAAGCTCACGGGTTCACGTGAACCCAAAACTTATAAGCTAGGTCCGCCCCTGTCAAGAAAAAGAGACGTCGTCATGCAGCAAGCATGGTGCATTAGGGTTCTAGGCTTTATCTCCTCCTCTCTTCCCATTATTTGCAGTTCTAAGCATGGTTCTAGGGTTCTAGATTTCAGATACATAGCGGTTTAATCGGTTTAATAGGAAAGAGAATAAGACGTTCTTTACTAATTCAAGCTGGACGTAAACTAACCGCATGCATGCAATAAATGACTTTGCAGGTAGTCAACCATGGAATTCCATTGTCAGTCATGAAAGATGCGTTAGATGCTGCGACTGAGTTCTTCGATTTACCAAATGAAGAGAAAATGCATCTCTTGTCTTCAAATGTTCATGATCCCGTAAGGTACAATACCAGTCTAAATGATGTCAAAGACAAAGTATCCTTTTGGAGAGACTTCCTCAAGCACTATGCAAATCCAGTCTCAAATTGGATGGATTTGTGGCCATCAAATCCCACATGTTACAAGTAAGACTTGCATTCTTTACTGCATATGTTTCATCTGAAAGATTTCTGATTCATATCTTCTCATTGTTCAAGAATAATATAATTTCGAGAGCCTAAAGCAGTTATTCATGCAGGGAGAAAATGGGAAATTACACAAAGGCAGCACAAAAGTTGCAGGAAGAACTCATGGAAGTGATATTTGAGAGCTTAGGACTAAACCCTAATTACTTACATGAAGACATTGCCGAAGGCTCCCAGGTCATGGCCGTTAATTGCTATCCAGCATGTCCTGAGCCAGCTCTTACACTAGGCTTGCCACCACACACAGATTATGCTTTGATATCCATCATTCTTCAAAATCATCAGGGCTTGCAAATAATGGACCGAGATGAAAAGTGGCATCCAGTTCCATTCATTGAAGGAGCCCTCATTGTTCAGATGGGAGATCACATGGAAGTATTGAGCAATGGTCGATACAAAGGTGTTGTCCACCGAGCAACAGTTAACTCAGAGAAAGAGCGCCTCTCCATTGCGAGCCTTCACAGTCTAGCTTTAGGTAAGAAAGTTAGGCCTGCACCAACGCTTGTGGATGAACAACATATCTTGTCCTACAAAGAAGGAGGATTCAGTGATTTCCTTGACTTCATTTCTGGAGAAGATATTGTGGAAGCAAAGTACATAGACAAATTAAAAATAAATCCCTGCTGATTATAGTACATGGACAGCAGAGCAGGAAATACTGGAATTCTCATTTTTACACCCGTAAAACCCCACATCGTACAATCTGTGTTTGTGGTTGTTAAAATCCAAAGGCATATAACCAGTAGCCATCTTTCCTATCTACTTTGTTATCATTGATCAGAGGCTCTTCTTTCTTCAAGGTTTTTTTTTTTTTTTTTTTTTTTTTTTTTTGGTCGTTAAACAAGGGCTCTTCTTTCTTCATGCTAGGAGGCCTCACTGTAAGAATCAAATTGGAACGGATTTACTAGCCACTTCATCTTAATTAAGGATCCATAATTTTTGCACCACCTACAAATTAAAATGCATCGTCAGGATCTTCAATAGATCCAATGTGGTTTATCTCAGTTAGCTAATATCACAGACTTCAGCAGATACAAGCCAGCAACTGGAAATTCAAATAGCTTCCAAATCAAAAAGTATTTATAGCATTCAGCACATTTCTCCCAGTTTAAGCCAAATGTAGGTCATACCACAAGTTTAGAACTCGAGCCACATTCATCACTGGTAGACGCACTTATTGGGAGCATGTGCTCTCACACAAGGTTGGTAAATTGACTCAAAGAATTAGTTAAGACATTAATCCTTCAAAGAACATTATACTGATTTACAACCGAAACCATATACAACAAAAATCGCCTTCCAACAATATATTCTGTAACTATAGCAGAAATAGCAAGCATAACAACTGCTCTGATATAAATATTATTTTGTTCTTTCTGGTTTTGTGTTGAGAAGTTTCGACTGTAAGCTAAAAGGGAAGCATGGCTTCAAAGTCAAGTACCACCAAGACTTGAACAGTTGTCTCAGCTAGGATTTGAGCCTGAGAACTCATGGTTCTCAATCCACATAATTGATTTCTAATTGCACTAAATGGCTAATCATCACCTTTGTTAATCAGATGACTTGGCGATACTTTCCACTTCCTAAAAGGTTGTTTCCATGCATCATTACAATCGGTTGTTAATGTTTCTCTATATGAAAACTTGCAGTTTGTTTATCTTAATTACTTCCAATAATTCCTTATATCTATACATGACATATAAGATTTAGTCATCGTTAGTTCATAACTCAAGCTGATAATACACTTTTTTCCTTCATAGAGTGACAGGTTATCCTCCTTTGAAAATAAGCATGAAATATCCTCATATCTCGTTTAATAATTAAAAACATCATCTTTGTCCTATATTTTCTTAAAGAGAAATTTGACGTTGATAATTAATATAGATGGCAGAATTTTCCTCCCTTTTAGGCATTGTTTGACCCCAACTTCCTTTTTTGTCCTGTGTAAAAAATTTCCAAAGAGGATAACAAGTATTCACTTTCCTCCTCGATCTAACTAAGTATTTCTAATTTCTTCAGCACTGAAGCCTACAAAATTCAGTTTATGCCGCAATTTTAAGTATTTAAACGAAATTATCCCAATTTATTCAGTATTATAAATTAGTTACTAAAACAAAATCAGCTACATGAAGTTTATGCCAAACCGTTTGCTTATAATCTCAAAATATATGAATAACAACAAATAAAAGTTGTAGATTGACATGAATCTCGCTATAATTAGTAAAGACTTTTTTACACACAAAACAAAAAAAATTAGAGAAAAAACCAACAGATTCAAGGCAAAAAAGCGCGGGAAACACTTACAAAGGGAAGTGAAAAATAGAAACTCTCAGCCTTTTATACGTTTCTGTGTCCCTACCGCTAAGCCTCTTCTCCATTGAAGTTGTGATTTTCAATTTTCTTCCCAGGGGAATTTCAGGGAGAGGGGTGGACTGATTTTCTACGCCGCGGCTCTACCGATTTTGGGTTCCTTAGTTTGCCACGTGTTTCTATCTGACGACTCACAAATTAAAAGCTTTCGTAGTACCTTTTGAGTGTTTTCCAAAGACCAATTAATAATTTATTTTCATGGAGTGTGGGTCAAATACGGGTTTTTTTTAAAAATTAAAAAAAAGTCCTAATCTTTTCAAAAACTATTTCTCAAGTTGCAGTACATTGTATTCCGGTCAACGATGTTCAATTAAATTTTATTCTCTGCTTATTTTATTTTTTTTAAATGAATTTATGTTTCTTTTACAATAAATCAACTTCCCATTAAGAAAAGAAAATAAAACATTTGGCGTAAATTTGAACAAGCGCGGAGCACAATAAAAATTCAATTCAGTAGGTTTGAACTAATTCTTATATTTTGTATTGAGAAATTTATTTATTATATATAAAAAACTTAATCAAAATAAATAAGTACAAAGAATTATGATTAAGAACTAATAAAATTAAAATACTGAATTTGTTTCTGTCAATGCCAAACTTGATCATTTCATTGATCCATCCCATCTCAAAAACATTTACGTTTTGTCAAATTAATGCTTCTAACTTGTTCTAAAACCCACTTTATATATCAAAATTTCATTAACTATTAGTAATATATTTCATTTCGCATTTAGAAACTATAAAAAAATGACAGAAAGGGAAAGAAAAAAGGCTAATAACGTAATGGAACTATGTAAGATAAAATTACTAAAGTGGTTAATAGTTAAATGTGATTGTATGCTAGACGATACTCCTTAGACCAGAGGATATAAAATTGTTTTCTAACTTTAGACTCTTATAAATTGAAATTATAGGAATATTATCAACGCAAAGAAAGTTCTCAAATGTCAAGACGCAAGGAACGTTCTCAAATGTCAAAACCATATTTTTTTGTTAAAAATAAAATAAAATTTGGAAACTTCTTGGAAAGAAAATAAAAAGAATGTCAATTAGGAGCAGTGCAATTTGTAGGCAATGGATATTGTTGTAGAGAATCATTCCCTGGAGTGAGCTGGATACAGTGGGATAGGCACTAAGATCCAAAATAGATGCTTCTTATGCTTCACCTGAAAAATGCCAAATTCTGAGAAGATAAGTAGAAAACCACAATAAAATACCACTAACTTCCAAATACACAAGAATTCTAAAATACACAAAGCCACGCATATTCATGTAATAGTGAATTAGTGATGATATAAAACTTTCACTAAAAGAATTTAAAATATAACTTAATAGATACATGAAAAAGTTAAAATAATTAAATTTTTATTATTTACATAAAAAATAATTTTAATCTTATACATACAGATTTTCGGAAAAAGAGATTCAGATGAACTCCTTACTCTTTCTCGCAACGCATCTTATAAGTATTTTATACACATTATACAATGTAAACCATTTAAAGCATATATCAGCTAATTAATATATAAGATACACCTAGAACAAAGAAAAAGTTGCAATATTGTGTTGGTCTCTTATAAATTAGAGTATAAACCACGGTAAAATACCGCAAGTGTGAATTTATTTATATTTACAAATTTAAAAGAAAACGAATATAGGGTAAATTAATATGAAATAAATGCTTCATAGAATTGTTTTCCCATTTAAGGAGAAATTATTATTCTATGTTTTTCTTCAAGTGGAATAATCTTTTCCTATTCTCCCATTGGCTGATCAAACATCTTTCCCCGGATATTATATTTATAAGTACTTCAATTCGCTCTTGAGTTGAACATATATATTTAATTAATGAAAAAGGAAAAGAAAGAACTTCTATTTCCAGAACTTCTATTTCCTTGATCAACTATAAAGAATAACTTACCATATATAGATACTTAAAGCTATGAATTTTCCCTTATATGAGATCTAATAAGTTCTTATTAAAGTAGAGTTTCTTCCTTTAAATTACTAATTAAGACAAACATATCAAAATTTATCAGCTACGGTATCCCATTGCAATACCTACCAACTAATAAAAATTTGTTTATTCCAAAAGCATATTTCAAATTTAAAATCTGTTTAAATTGAAAGAAAGTCATGATTAAATTACATATTTGGAAAACAGAATGTATATGCAAAGGGAAAAGAATAAACATGTGTAATTGGCTGCTTTTATTAATAATTATCAAATAAGTCAAAAATCAGAAGGAAATGAAGGAAACAAATAGGGAAAGTACTCAACCGAACTTAATTGCCAGTTAAAATTAAAAGAAAGATATGAATTTTCCCTCATATGAGAATAAGTTCTTATTAAAGTAGAGTTTCTTCCTATAATAAATTACTAATTAAGTCAAACATCCCAAAATTTATCAGCTATGGTATCCCATTGCAATACCTACCAACTAATAAAAATCTGTTTATTCCAAAAGCATATTTCAAATTAAAAATCTGTGTAAATTTAAAGAAAGTCATGATTAAATTACATAATTGGAAAACAGAATGTATATGCAAGGGAAAAGAATAATCATGTCCAATTGACTGCTTTTATTATTAATTATCAAATAAGTCAAATATCAGAAGGAAATTAAGGAAACAAATACCGAAAGTACTCAACCTCACTTAATTGCCAGTTTTAAATTGAAAGAAATTATATCCAAGAGAATATATATCTCAAGTGGAGTGTACGATTTATAAATATATAGCAATTGAAAGAAAGCTTTCAAGATTATACTTTAAAGTTCAAGATAAATTGTGTAGAAACACGGCAACATTAACATCAAATTAAAGAAGAATGTCGATGCTTTGATTGGGTTGAGGGCTAGCTAGCTCACTTGATGAGCTTCCTGCCTTTCGCACTTGAAGTGGATCCCTGACCCCCCGCCCTTTCCCGGACGTAATTAAAAAAAAAAAAAAAAAAAAGACCTCGTTATTATTTGAAAGCATCCGTATACCACAACCTCAGAGGAAATGGAAAAGAGAAGAGCATGTATATCATGTTTTGTTAGAATAAAATGTTAGAAATGGAAAACTAAATCTATTCCCCATCAGTAGTGTGCATCCCCTTCCCCTGATAGAAAAGAAAACGTCCATATATTATTTTGAAAGCATCCATGTACTAAAACCTCAGAGGAAATGGAAAAGGGAAGAGATCGTGAAAGAATAAAACGTTAGAAATGGGAAATTAAGTTGTGAATGCATGTCTTTGTTACTATCATATACTCTACATTAAAAGGCCAAAAAACATGCCAATTCCTGCATGCAAACGTACCATGCATAATAGCTATCCAGTAAACCCCCTGCTTCGCAAGAATCGCCTATCTTTTGCAGGATTTATCAACTTTGAATGCTGCCTAGTATGACTATTTTGTTTCCTTCTTCTTCAATATGTTTTTCTCTCCACCAATATTCACCTACAGTCCTACTCTCATCACAAAGAATTTATATATATAGGCAGATGGTCTACTCTTAGTTTGTACAAAAGTACAAGCCCTACCCACCAAAAGAAAACAAAACACGCCCAAGGAAAAAAAAAAAAAAGGCGGGGACATACCCTTTTTTAATTCCCTCCTCTTTACCTATCAAAATACTCAGATACAAGAAATATTCCATCCATTTCATTTTTATATATCTTAATTAGCTTGACTCATCACAAAGTTTAATAATATAATGAAAACTTTTTAATCTTGAAATTTTAAACTAAACGTATGTATAACATACCAAAAGTACCATTTTGTATCATGTTTTTTTTAACATGTTATGCCATTTCTTATAGGGTCATTAAGATATAATAAATTTTAAAATTAAAACTTCACTAAACATAAAAAGATAACTTTTTTAGCTCTAAATTGAAAACGAAATGGACATAGGTAATTTAAATAGAAAAAGGGAAAGGATTGAGTACCATGTGTAAACGGTGCGTGCTTACGAAAGAGTTGAAAATGATGGCTACATACTGAAATTAGCTAGATTCATGCATGTTTTTGGACAATATTTCAATATAATGTCCTTTAGTGCGTCATAATAAAAGGGTACTAGTGTTCATTGTATTATTGCTTTTTGACAAACTGATGAAAACCAGCAGATTTACAAAACAGCTGCATGCCTTGGTGCATATTGCAGTTTATTGGATTTCTGTGTCAAAGTGGTTGTTTTGGTTGCAACTTGGTCACGTGTGGACAAGAAGATCTATAACTTCATAGTATGACCATATCATCTCTAAATATGGCATGTTCTTTTGCTATTAATATCGATTTTTGTTATGCCTAGCTCATATGCATGAATACCACTTTTCCTGCATTAATTATACCTATAAGATGTTTTTAGTTTCAGTGAATATTTCATCTCTTTTGCCCTTTTCTCGGATGGGGAATGGGAGAGTAACTTCTGTTGCAGTCATATATAAGTTCTAATTGCAACGTGCGCAGAAGTTAGCTTTGCCGATGAGGTAGAAATTGGGACACGTTTTAATAAGTTATATTAATTGAAGATAGTGCAAATATTTTGTCTATTGGATAAAAAAAATTCAATTATATATATTGACCGACTTACTTTTTTAAGAAAATTAATGATGATGGAAATGTATTGTAGTGTTCCAACAACCATTTAACAACATATATTTTTAGTTATAATGTGTAGCATATTATTTGTAGATTATGAAAATGACTCTTTATAAAGTGGAGGAAAAAATAATTGAACAACAGAGGCAAATTTTTCCAATACATCTCAACTTGTGACGAATTAAACATGATAGGTAGAATAAATAGTTCCAAGAGCTTGCCCGTCCGTCATAACTTGTAAATAATAGAGCAACTCAAGCAGCTTTTGACAATGAGGCATGCAGAACTTGCAGCCAGTTGTAAACCATGGAAGGATTGATGGAAGTTTCGTGAACCAAGTGTAGTTGAAGATAAGGAAGGAATTTCCCTTCAAAGTACAGTTAGAGAGCTCTGCAAAGGTTTCCATAACCTGCGCGCACCCACTTGGAATTTAAAGATCGCAGAGCTCAATATATATCGCATTTGGTGGGAGCCCTTCATCTCCTTTTTAAGATTTTTTGGTATAAACCCAGATATAGTCAGACTCCAACACGGATACCAAACACCAGATGGAAACAAAAAAAAAAAAAAGAAGAACAGCTCCGTATATATACACACTAAACATACACGATGGAATCAGTTGGAAATATGCTCGTCAAAAAATGCATTTTGCTAGTAGTAATAAAGAGGAAGTAGCACTGCAAAGAGCACAGCTTTTCTGTACGTTCGATGTTACAGACTATACATTCCATGCAAAATGGTTCTTAAGCACAATGGAAGAGTGGATGAGCAATAACAAGAAAGAAATTCATATAACTCAGAGATGTAGGCTCATGTAGCCTGTAGGTAATGCATTGATTCTTGCTCGCTTGGAGGACATTCAGCTTTTATATGAGTTAGCTACTCTAAATATGCTGAAGATGGTATTATAATGGCCATTACTGATGAATGACATAGAACGTAGAGAGAATGCCAGAGGTGTAAACTAGAAAGTAGAAAATATGTCCTACCCATCTCGTTCTTATAGGCTATCATAAGTCACAAACAGAGCTTGACAACACCTTACCTATATAATATTGTTGAAACTCCATGACAGTTACAGTAAAAATCCTAGAGTACAAAGAAAAATTAATCTTATAAAAGCGAAATTCGGACTTATAAACTCTAGGATATTGCTAGAGACCCAATTTATGGAGTATATACTAGAGACCCAATTTATGGAGTATATACTAGAGACCCAATTTATGGAGTATAAGGAAGTACAATGATGAAATAATCTCTTAACATTATTTTACTTATATAATAAGTACTTAATTTCACTCTTGAAAAATTTACAGGTACCATTATTGAGATACCGTTTATAATGGTACCTATTTCACTTGAAAAAAATAAATTTATCACGACATACCATGAGTCAAATAAGTTTTAACATTGTTTCAATCGTGATACAAATTTCACTTTTGATATCTAACAAAATAATTCTTTAATATTATTTCACTCATTATGGTACATTATTTTACTCCAAATTACAAACACAACAAACAAATACAATTACAACGTAACATGAAATTTAGAGTATTACTTTTGACAAGGAGATCCAAAAAGGAAAAAACAATGTCTCTAGCTAGACTAGAACTTGCAATAGGGGATTCAAAACTTAATTATACATAAATAACCGTTTTGACCTTATATATAGGATATAACTTTAACACGAAAGGGTTCAGTTGAACCCCTTTGCACCTTGTAGTTCCGCCCCTATCAGGATCTAAAATGCAAAAACTGAACTCTGGAATAATGTGCTGAATTTCGAACTTATAAAAGTGGAAGTTCAACACAATTTTTTTGTGTTTTAGCTACGGGTATTTTTGTCTATACATTTCTTTTTGCGTTAAAAAGTACTGTAACTATGTTCGAACAATTTTACAACAACTAGCTACTTTTCAATAGCCTTCAAAAGGTGGAAAACCCGTTCAATTTTTCAAGAAACTGGAGTCTGGCATAGGTTAGTTCGAATTTGTTCCGTCTTCATTTGAAAAAAGAAAACCCAAACTCACTGTGGCAGTTTTCTCATTCTTTTTACATAAAATAAAAATTCAATTCATTCAGTAAACTAGAATTATGGATAAGTCCAATTGCTACAATAAGCCAATATATAATAAGCAACAATCAAACAAATAATCGAACTTATGATCTATCAAATTATTCTTGTGAGAAATTCTCTCTGTAATACATGATAATTATTACCTTTCATTACTAAACCATCTTACCTTTATATATGCTTTAAATTCAACAAATTTTTAATAACTAGAAAAAGATAAACAAATGTCATCCGGAAATTTTGAATGTAGAATACAAAACTAATGTGAAACTTAAATAATGATATGCTCTATTCAGTTTCAAGAATCATCAACAAAATAATACTTCAAAGAAGAAAAAGATATATACACGCTAAATAAATTTGACTTGTAAAAGTGAGAGAACAAAAAGGTTGGAGTATTTAAACAACAGGAGATAAAAGAAAGTGACAGTGCAAGTTAGAAGCAAATGCTTAAGTACCCGTTCGGCCACGGATAATTTTTACTTTTTTCGGAATTTTACTGGATATTCGAAAAATTTTAAAAACCTATTTTCACATTTTTCACTCAAATCACTTGCAAAAATTTTAATTTTTCCAAATTGTATTGATGTCCAAACACAACTTCAATTTAATACTGGTTTTCAACTTTTTTCCAAGTACCTCTTTTTTCAAATTTCACATTTTTTATGTCCAAATGCTCACTAAATAAACAAAAACGGATTATTCACAATAAAGTTATTAAATATTACTCCCTCTATCCCAATTTATGTCATACACTTTTCTTTTTAGTCTGTCCCAAAAAGAATGATACATTTTTTTTATTTGACAAAAATTTAACTTTAAATTTTGTCTTTCACGCTTAACGAGATGATTTATAATTACACAAATATCTGTGGCTTACTTTAGACCATAAGATTCAATGTCTTCTTCTATTTATTAAATTTCTTGTCCAGTCAAACTATATTATATAAATTAAGAAGGAGGGAGTACATCCTATGATCCTAAGCTATCATGAATATTTCTAGAAAAAAAAATTCATATACTTTAAATTATCTATGACAATTGCCGCCTTTAGTAATCCACTCTGCTTGTTCCGTGTCAGGGAAAACGCCCCTGATAAGTGACACAAAATCAAGTCAAGCGAAAAAAGAACAATGTTCCATATCCAGAGTGCCTACGTACCGCACGTGCAAAATTAGATCACCATTCTCCCTCATGCCGCGTGGGCTCACACCCACTTGAATCTGAACACTGTTACTCTATCGGATTCAACTATTGGAGCCGACATTTACTAAAATGTTTCACTCTTTGGCTTTTCTCGATATTCTCTATTTCTCCATTGGTTAAAGTCATAGTACCATCATATTATAGATATATTTATTACACTACATAAATAACTGGATAAATAATTAAAAACTCCAATCATATCTTCATATTTCCTGCTTATAAATAGGGAGTTAAAGCCATAATCTTAAAGGAAAAAGAGCACGATATAGTTGGGAAAAATGAGAGAGAGCTTAGCTTCACCAAATGGTTCATTTACTAGTGCCATGACACTTAATGAAGAGGGACTAACCTATGTTCCCAAGCGTTACATCCTTCCACCAACCCTACGGCCAAACGGAACCTCGTGTAACACATGCTTGCCAATTGTGGATCTAGCTTATCTGCAACACCCTCTTCACCGGCCTCAGATAATCCAGCAAGTACACCTGGCTTGCAAGGAATTTGGTTTCTTCCAGGTACTACTTGTCGTGTCCTGTCCATGTCACCTGCAATCACGCACTAGAATAAGATAGTGTTACCTTATTTATTTACTTCATCATACATAAAGTTCCTCGCGATAGGATTCAAATAAGAAGAATATGCATGCACCAAGTACGAAAAAAGATGTCGTCAGATTATCGGCATATCGAAAGAACATTTTGAAATCATGAAGAAGAAAGAATTTCATGTCACACACATTGTGCAATAGGGTCCCAGGCTTCATCTCCGATCTTCTCTTTCCCTTTATTTTCAGATTCATTAAAACAGATGTCCTAGATTTCAGCTACTTAGGTTGTCTAACAGGAAGGAAAATATGAAGTTATTCACAAAGCCACCCTGAACGTAAAATAACAGCATGCACGCTATAAATGACTTCGCAGGTAGTTAACCATGAAATCCCATTGTCAGTCATGAACGATGCCATAGATGCTGCAAGTGAATTCTTCAATTTACCGACTCAAGATAAAAGGCATCTATTGTCTTCAAATGTTCATGACCCCGTAAGATATGGTACCAGTCTAAATCATGTCAAAGATAAAGTACACTTTTGGAGAGACTTCCTCAAGCACTACGCCAATCCAACCTCAACTTGGATTGACTTGTGGCCATCAAATCCCACATGTTACAAGTAAGTCTTTCATTTTCTTTGCTGAATACGTTTAGCAGATAAGTTTGTCTTATAGATGCATATTCGTACTGTTCAAGAATTCGATTTACTTTCTTCAAGAACCTAAAGAAGTTCTTCATGAAGGAAGAATATGGGAAACTACACCATGGCAGCACAAAAGTTGCAAGAAAAACTCATGGAAGTGATATTTGAGAGCTTAGGACTAAACCAGAATTACTTACATGAAGACGTTGTGGAAGGCTCCCAGGTCATGGCAGTTAATTGCTATCCAGCATGTCCTGAGCCAGATCTTACATTAGGATTGCCACCACACACAGATTATGGTATGCTAACCATCATTCTACAAAATCATCAAGGCTTGCAAATCATGGATCGAGATGAGAAGTGGCATTCAGTTCCACTCACTGAAGGAGCTCTCATTGTTCAGTTGGGAGATCAGATGGAAGTATTGAGCAATGGCAGATACAAAAGCGTTCTCCACCGAGCAACAGTTAACTCAGAAAGAAAACGCATTTCGATTGCCAGTCTTCATAGTCTAGCTTTAGGTAAAAAAGTTAGACCTGCATCAGAGCTTGTCAATGAACAACATATCTTGTCCTACAAAGAAGGAAGCTTCAGCGATTTCCTTGACTTCATTTCTGGAGAAGATATCGTGGAAGCAAAGTACATAGACAAATTAAAAATAAACTCATGAAGATTATACATGGTAAATGAGACAGCAGATCAGAGCACACAGGAAATCGCTTCTTTACACCCAAACTCTCTGCTGCATAACCTCTGTGTTTGTACTTTTAAATACACATGCATATAACCAGTAGCTGTTTTTCTTATGATACACTCTAATATCAACCGTGAGGGTCTCTTCATTCTCCATGTACGAGACGTCACTGTGACAAATAAATTTTGGAACAAAGTTTACCATTCCATTTATTCTCAAGTAGGGTTCTCATGGAGGCCCCGTATGATTTATGGAGCCATAATTTCAACATACAAATGCACCATCAGGCTTCATTGAGCCAATGCTTTACGTCAGCTGGCTAACACCAGACTTCAGAAGATAGATGCTACAAACTGGACATTTTAATGTTTTTTTCCAAATAGCAAAAATTCAATGCATTCACCGCATTAAAACATACAAGCTGTTTAAAAGGTAGTCCTAATCCAAATGTAGATCATACATTTCAACATTCAAGCCACATTCATCTCTGGTACACGCGTTTGCTTGGAACACATACTCGCGGTCAAGGTAGATTGAGAGTAAATTGACAACGAGAATTAGTTAAGATCATAAACTAATTACACCTGCAAAGAACATTAGTGTGATTAACCATCGCAACCATATACAGATACAACCACCTTCCAACTATATTTGTTCTGTATATGTAGCCCAGAAATTAGCCAGCACAACAGCAACTATTTATTATAATCTTTTTCTTTATTTTGTTTTCCCATTGTAAGCTAAGAAGGAAGAGTGTTTCAGACTCAAGTTCCGTATTCTGGCATGTCACTTGATGAGTCTATAAAACTGTTCAACAGGGTGATCTACTTAAAATCAGAGGTCCAAGCTGTCTTTGACCAACACTATCCACTTATCATTTCAGAGCTCCTTCCAACTAATTAATCATCATGACAAATACATCTACAATTTCTTAAACTGAATTGTTTCTTCTTTACATATATTTCTTACTGCAGTTATTGGAATAAATGATGCAGTCATCACCTTTGCTGATCATGTTGATAACTCGCTCTATTCCACGTCATAAAACAATAATCTCCTTTGCAGTATCAGAATTTAATGCTACTCTAATTGACTGCAGTTTCTTCATCTTATTTGTTTTGGTTTTTATTTCAAATTAATTCATTATACCACCAAAGTACATAAATGTCTTAGTCATAGCCATTGGTCCTAATTCAAGCTGATAACTTACCATGATCTTCATAGAGCAAAAGCTCACCTCCTCAGAAAATAAGAATAAATTGCTAATAATATGGACATCAACATTTTCGTCAATCTCACATATAAGAGAATCATAAATCCAGACCAGTATCTCCGTTTTTTCCGTTTATCCCATTCAGAAAGGTATAGAAAAAGTTCTAATTTTCCACCCTTTTGGGGGCAATTAGATGCCACCTGGCTAATTTTGTAAACATCCTACCATAATCTCAACTGCTGTGTCAGTGATTTTACAGAGAGGATAACCGGATAACCAGGGGCGGAGCCAAGTGTGAACCCCCTCGGCAGAAAATTACAGTGTATATTGAAGGTTAAAATTATTTTTTTATGTATATATGGTAGGTGTTGAACCCCCTTGGCTTCTTCGTATGTTTACTTCTTCATATTTTTGAACCCCCTTACAGAAAATCCTGGCTCCGCCACTGCGGATAACTATAGAAAGCTAAAAACGTCCACTTATTCAGAAGCGCTTTAATCATATATTAAGTGAGTTACTTCCTCCATCTCAAAATAAGTGTCACCTTAGGAATTGAAGACAAAAGTTGTCAAGTGTTTCCAACTATGCCTTTAGCGTTAAAGAAGTAGTCCTCTTTAACATTGTTCAATTCGAAAAAAACATAATAAATAGGTGTAGTTTAGTAAACTCCACATTGTATTTATTGATTTCTTAACAGGCGTGATTTTTGCTAAGGTGACACACTGACACTTATATTGGGACAGAGGGAATAATTAAGTAGTAATCTTCTTCACTGATCCAATTTCTAATTTTATATTTCTTCAGCTATTGATCCCATAATCAGAACTTAGCTTGTGTTGCAATTTAACATTGCATAACCTAATTTCCAAAGTGTATGCTCGCTAATCATATCATTACCTTAGTAACTAAACCACTACAAACTTGAATTTGCTGTGGATTACCCCCATTTCATTTATAAACAATGATTTAATGTTTGATTTGCATATAATCTCATAATATATGGACAGCAAAAAATAAAATTAGAATCAGTAAAGATGTGACTACATTAAATTCACATAAAAACAGAGAAAAATTCAACTGATTCGAGGTAAAAGAAAGCGCGGGAAAAAGAAAAAAGAAAAAAAAACACTTACGGAGTAAAGTGAAAATTTGATTCAAAAAATTAGCGGTTACAGCTTTTACGTCTCTGATCTTCAAGTCCATTTTGCGTCCCTTCTTTTCTGATTATGTGATGAAATGGGGTTTCGTAAAATGGGATAACGGGTTGGTTGATTCCATGCGACGCGGGTCTAAAATTAACTATGAACTTTGGTCCAGTTGTCTGACACGTGTCTATGTCCGACGGCTCAAAATTCGTTACGACTTGCGAGTTTGAATTCTTTAGGAGTAACAATTGTGACAAATGTGTATTTAATAAATCAAATGTGTATTTAATAAATCAAATGTGTTTTTTCTCGAAAAAGAAAAATTGTTCCAGTTTAGAAAAAGGAAAAATAAAGAAATGATTTCGAAACTGAATTAATTAAATAGTCGCAAACGGTCTACCATGTATATGACTCAAAGGGTTAATCTTTAAAAGGGAGGCATGTGTCACTTCTCTAACATTAGAGGGTTTGGATAATTGGATTTGAAATGGCAACTTTCACAACAAAAAAAAGAGTCCTTCATAGCTAAGGAGAGGGCATATGAAGTTCTTGAAATGGAAACATACTAGAGTAACATTAACCCTGCATGCATGTCTGTCTAAATATTGAACATAGATAGGTCTACTAAATTTACATATATGGAATAAATGTTTTGAGTATTATCCACTAACTTGAAATCATAAGATTTGCATCATTTTAGCAATATGTCTTCCGTAGATTTGTGTGTTGGAAACAGTCTAGATTTGGCACTTGATCCAGAAACCAATGCTTCTTATGCTTCCGTTTCCTAATTTCATTTGTCCTGTAACAGAAAGAAGAAAACACCAGAATAATGAGAATTTCTTATTCACTTTTATTCGCCAATTAATGAAATAATTAGCTGTAAACAGTGGAATTACTTTTTCTTGGTTGCTATCAATTAGAGCATAAATCAGACCATACAAAAAGGATGCTTACACTTTTGATCCTTCAATTATCGTTAAATTCTGATTTTAATCCTAAACATGTTTGAACCTTTCATAAATTAAAGAGTGAGTTTTTGATCTCTTTGCATGGGAACTATGTTGTACCTACATTATTTATAAATTATAAGCAGGGGCGGATGAAATATGTACACTGCGCAAAAAATAATATTTAGAATCATTTTTTGTGTTCATGGAGTAACAATACAAAAGTTGGTTCATTTAATATAGCACATGAATATATTTAACATAGCACATGAATAATTAAAGGGTATGATAATTTAATAATGCGCTAAATGTGCTTAATTAAATATCACAAGTACTAAAATATTAATTTATCAATATTTTAGGTACTGAGACAATCTATTCTACAGTAAAACTATAAATTTCAGTTTATTAACAGTATAACTTATTTTCTTTTTTTCCTAAAATTATACGTAGCTGAGTATGAAATAAATTCTTTCAAAAACAGTATTCTATCTTTTCAATTTGAAATAATATTTTCCTGTCCTCCCATTGGCTAGTGATCAAGCCCCTAGGAGGCGGTCGGCGACTTTCTCAAGATATCACATTTTTGAGTTACTTATTAAAAAGCTTAATGGGTATTAGTACTTATAGTCCCTTAATATTGTTAAATTCTATGTTTAGTACTTGTAATTTCTAATTAAGTATATTCAACCTTAAATTAATTGGTATTTCCATATTTTATCCTTTAAACTATGAAACTTCTCAAACTTAACAAATTATTAAGTGCAATCCAATTATCGATTATTGTGTTAAACTTTTTCTTGTTACTTCATATTTGAAGGGTGATATAATGCTAAAGATACTGTAATATTTTCTATATAAATGAACCGAAATTCATATTTCAGTTAATTGGAAGTTAAATTAAATATGTCTAACCAATTATTACAAGGATCAAAATCAGAATTCATAAATAACTGAGGGACTAAATTGCAAAAATCCCTAAGTTTAAAGATGTAAAATTATTTAAATATGTAAAACTAACTTATGAGAGGTCTTTCAATTTGGTTTCCCACATAAAATTCTAGTTAATTAAAGCAAGATTAGAATCTTCCAAGAGTACTAAGACAACCATCTAAAAGTTTAATTAATGTATCCCAAATTAAAGTACACTAGCTATCAACTAGTAAAATTATATTTATTTCAAAATTGTTAAATCAGAAACCATGAGATCCCCATTATATAAAATTTCCTCAGATGGAAAAAATAGATACTTTCTAACAATTGCTTCAACCTAACAACTCAAGCATAAAATAAGTCATGATTAAACTTAGGGAAAACTTATAATATGCATTTGGAAAAGAAATGCATGCGTCAATGCAAAAGAATAAACATGTGTAATTTGCGCTTAATTATGGATTATCAATTATCAATAAAGTCATAAATCAATCACAAAGAAAGGAAATTACACATCAAAGTAGTTAAAGCACTCCAAAAAACTTTAGGGCATAATTGATAGAAAATAAAAAGAAATTACATCCAAGAGAGTGTACCATAATCTTACGTGTTTATGTATGATAAATGATACACACCAAAATGAAAGAATAGTTCCTAGCTGATTAGACTTGAAAACTCAAAAACTAAGAGTTGTTTTTCATGCCAAATTTAAAATATAAAACTACTTAAGCTCTGCTTAAGCTAGCTTTGGCTGCAAGTTTTTTATAAATCAAATGGTATAACATTAACACCATAAAAAAAAATTATAAATTAGCAACAGAAATCTTTTGACTAATAACAGTAAAAATTCGTCACTAATCTTGTTCAACGACGGATTAACAATGGATTATCAAAAAATTATGCTAGCTCCAGGCAATTTAGTGACAAATTTCTTAGATAATTCCTTATTTTTTGGTTAATGTCTCCATCGACTAATTACAAATATGAAGAAGAATATAGTTTACATGTGTATATAAATCGAAGGCACGCACATATACCACATTCTCAGAGCAATATAGATCCAGAGTTTTCACTAAGGGTATTAAGAAAATTAAAAAAGTATATACAAATAAGTCAAAGAAAATCAACACATAATATATATACATAAAAACGTTAACATATTTATACAGTCTAATATTCCGGCGAAGAGGACTCCCATTGGACAAGGTAGCTTTGCTACTGCCTCATAAGAAAAGGAAAGATCGTTCATAGATAAGAAGGAACAAAATGATACAATTGGGAAGTTGTAATGGGATGTTAATTTGGTTCATCCAAAAAAAGATAGCAAAATCATGTTAATTCCATGCAAAAGCTTACCATGCATAATGTCTCTAAGCTCTCTTATCATCTCTCGCATCCATTCTTTAGACCGCCAAGTGATCAACTTGATGTTGCTAAATTCTACGTCCCATTTTCATTTTGCTCTTCCTCGCCATTTTCTGCACCACTTTACTAGCAAATGCCTCTTAAGCCATCTTATCAGAATGAATTTATATTTAAGAGTTGATGGAGCCACTTGGTTGTCCTTATTTGCCCCACAGTGTTTTAAAAAACGAACGGGCCGGCCTCTGTAACCCACACGCCACTAGCCCACCAAAACAAAACAAAAAAACACACACACAGAGAAAAAAAAAATTAAAGGGGATATTACTTATATCCACTGTAAAGATTTTTATAACTTGGCTTATCTTTAAAATTACAAATCTCGCTTTTTAAGGAGGTGTATAAAATTTAATTAAACTCTTAACTTATGTACACTGATAATGAAATGCATGACTAAGCTTGTTGTAGCAAGTACTCCTTTTGTCTCAATATACGTAGCACCATACATTTCTATATTTAATAGTAACGATTTAACTTTAAACTTCTCATTTTATTCCCTTAATAAGATGATTTCTAGCAATCTAAGGCTTATTTTAGAGAACAAATTTTAAAAGTCTTCTTCTCATTCTACCCTTAATTAGTATGCTTTAATTTTTAGCTAGGTAACTAGTTCTACTTATTATGAATAATTTTTATAATAAATGACATGATAGTATAAAACAATTACATTATTATAATTAGCTAGTGTGTCGAAGTTAATTTTTTTATGGAAAAGAAAAAGGGGATTGAATTGACCCTCCTGATTTATCCTATTTGTAGGTTCAAAGGTTCTCCAATAAATTGAAGAAAAAAAATAAGGAATTGAGAAAGAAATAGGCTCTTGTAAAAAATGGAAAGAAAAATCGGATTTGTAAATAATCCTATGCTTACGAAAGAATATTTGAAGTTCTTGCCATTATTTGCAAATGCTGGCTACAGAAAATCTTAGCTACCTAGCTAGATTCATGCATGGTTTTGGAACTTGGATGACTGTCCTTTAGTACGTCATCCATGAAATACTAAATTAATGTATTATTTTATTGTTGCTTTCGAATCACCTTTTTGGCAAACTGGATAACTAGCAGATTCACAAAACAGCTGCAAAGGTGGTGTTGTTTATTACCGAAGGAGCTTGCCGTTTCTACTTCAAGTTGATCACGTGTGGACAAGAAACAAACTTTTGACTATGTTCTTGTCATATACTGGCAAGTGTGTTGTGCTGTTGTCAACGATAATGCTAAGTCTTTTGTTCATATATGTGCATGAATACAATTCTTTTCCAAATAATACTGTAATAAATTAAAAGAAACCATCCATAATTAAATGGTGGGACTTCACCTGAAAAACCGCTCATGATAGTGGTTAGATGGACTATCAATTTATCCTCTTTTCATAAATATAATGTTCGAATCACTTTATGCGAACCAAGAATATTTTATGGGATACTTGTTACTTTTCACAAGTATGAATATCACATTACTTTGCTCACTGTAACTTAGATTTACATGGAAAAAACCCACCTACTAGTTTGTTTTGTCTTAATTTGTTAGAATTAGTGCTGACTTCTAAGATTTGCACCTACTTTATTGATCGGTAGGATAATCTGGGGTGCCACTGTATCAATTTATCAAGAAGTCAAATGTACACGCAGAAGAGGGTCATGATGGCTGACCTCCTATTTCCTTGACTATATGCATGAAATGAATACTACCATTTCCATCCATCAATATATTATAAAGTGATTACTCTATCAATTCGTTTTACCGCGTATACCATCGATAGGTACTATAACTCCTTTCTCTAAGTAACATTTGTGATAATTACAAAAACAGATTTTCCCCGAAACAAAGTACTAGTATATGTTAAAGATGATAATATTAAATTGTTTGATCTTTCAGTTTAGTCGCTATAATGGTGAAAAACTGTCATACAACTATCAATATATTATATTCGTTTTACCGTGTAGAAAATTTATCTTTTTTCTTTTTTTTTTCCTTTTTTTTTTTTAATTTTTTCCTCATTTAAAATTTAACGTGCTATATTATATTTAAAAAAATAAAAACATTACTCCCTTATTAATTCTCTAAGTAACATTTTGTGATAATTAGGATAAAACTTAAAGACCACCAATTTTCCCAAAAAAAAAAAAAAAAAAAAAAGATTCAAAGTACTAGTATATGTTAAAGACCTTTTTTTTTTTTTTTTTTGTATTATATATATATTATAGTATTTATTAGTATATTTAGGTATAAATACATATGTTATACAAGTTTATAAGTAAAGTCGCTATAATGGTATACATATATATATTAAGTTATATGAGTTAACACTATATACTACATATACCTAAAATATAGTAAGAATATACGTATATATATCAATATACGTAGGTTATATAATTATATATAAACTAAACTATATATACTTATAACTTATATATTATATTATGTTATTTATAGCTTAATTGTTTTCTAAGTTTATAAATTCGTATATACGTATATATATATATATATATATATATATATATATATATATATATAGTAAGAATATACTTATATATATATCAATATATGTATCAAAGTATACTTAGGTTATATAACTTAATATATATAAATATGTTTAAGTTATATATAATATATATGTATATATATATATATATATATATATATATATATATATATATATGTTTAAGTTATATACTATATATACTTATAACTTATATATATATATATATAACTAAAATAACTAAAATATACTAAGAATATACTTATAATATATAGTATATATATATATATATATATATATATATATTATAAGTATGTTCTTAGTATATTTTAGTTATTTTTCAAGTATATAACTTTCTAGTTTTTAATTTAAGTATATTCTTAGTATATTTTAGGTATATTCCTAACTTTATAAAAGTAAAAATATTTAAGAAAGCTCAATGAGCCATATATTTTATTCATTCTTGGATAACATTTATTTGCAAGTTGTAGTTTTTTTTAACTTACAAATAATACATGAGTAGTATAGAAATAGTCGAATAATAAAATCACCAATTTTGAACCATTTCGTTAATTTCCTCCACATTATATTCGGTCATGGAAATATCTTCAAATTCCATTTGGTCCGGTCCACTCTATCAAATCTTCAATTTCTTCCTCTTCGCCTTCCTCCGCTTCTAAGTTTTGGTTGCGTTGTTCGATCTAATCCAATCGCGAATGCACACTAGTACTTGCAAGCTAAAATTTGATAATGAATGTCTATGGTCTCCAATTTTTGTCTTCCTTGGGCTAAACGCGCTCTCCGAAGCCACGGTTGATACTTGAACCGTAAGGATATCTCGAGCCATTCTTGAGAGTATCGGATAACTTGCCTTGTACTTCTTCCACCATGCTAAGACGTCCAAGTCATCCTTCCTTGATATTATCGCATCAAATAAAAGTTATATTCATCAAGGTTTGCACTTTAATAAAGAAGAGAAGTTGAATGTAAAACTTTTAAACCCGACAAGCCCTTTTTTGCTACTCCGAGAAGTAGTAGGGCGTGGAGCAATGGGTAGCACGTTCTTCCAAACTACAATAATGAGTAAAAAAATTTCTAAACTCATCATCAATAGCAAGTTCGCTTCTACCTAAAGATGGTTGAACTCTCGCTTCAATTTCTAAAATGTATAAATTTGACCAACCAAATTTTTAGTATAAGACATTTTAAACAAGGATTTAAAAGAGAACCCAATATAAATAAAGTTGGGATGGGAAAAAAATACTTCTTAAATTTGATTATCATTTCAAAAAATAGACGCTTGATAACCGGGTTTATATTTATACTCTTGTAAAACTCTAACTATTTCCGCTAAGTAGGCTAAAATTTCGGTTACCGTGGGATAGAATTGTCTAGAAAAAGCAAGATTGCATTATAAAAAAAGAGCTCAACACAAAAAATGCGAAAAATTTAATCAATCATCACTATCGTATTATATTTGTTGTGAATTTGTTGTATGGGAATCCTATACTCATATGCTTGTTGTAGCATAATGTAAGTGTAGTTCCACCTAGTCTCAATTTCTACTTGAATTTTCCTAGGTCTAAGGTTATTTTCCACACAAGCATTCTTAAAATCTCTAATTCTTCTATTAAGCATTACAAAAAAGAAACGCAACCGCATTTCTAACTTTTTGAATAGAATCGTCAAAATATTCAAGACCATCTTTAACAATTAAATTTAAAATGTGACAACTACATCTCACATGAAAAATATTTTCTAGCGGAGGGTTTAATTCTCTCTTTAAAAGACCAATCGCCTTTGTATTATTAGAAGCATTATCTAAAGCAATACAAAGTGTTTTTCTATAAATGTTAAAAATCTCATAATAGTAGACATTGAATCCGCTAAAAATTTTCCATCGTGACACACCTTTTCCTTCATCATATAAAAAAGCAAAGCTTGTCATCAACCCAATGACATGTAATAGCAAAAAATCTAACTTGTTAAGACTAAGACCCAAATGGGCCGTAAGACAAACATTACAATTTAAAGAATTAAATACACGAAGTAAATAAAATCTATATTTTTTAGACAAATCTATAACATTACAAGTACTTCTAGAAATACCCTCAAATAACGGATTATAACAACGTTGAATGTAAGTAACAAACCCCTACCCGATGGAAAGGAAAATGGTAAACAATCATAAGCTACCATTTTAGCTATTTCTACACGCTCTTTTTCTTGTCATACTTAAAATTCCTACCGGTTCGTGGGTCTATCGTCATTTGAATCCCCCCACATTTGAACCCGTTTGCTCTCCCCAAACATCCATATGTTTGGTTCTATATGACCATTTAGTTGTACTCGTTCCACCATAGCTTTGCTTAAAACTAAATACTTGTCCACATAGGGTACATGTAGCCGATTGGTTTTCCTATTCTTAGTCATAAATTTTCAAACTTTCGTTGGCTCGAGTTCTAGGCGGTTTGTCTTGTGTATGTGATTTGGCAGACATGTATCTCCATGGGATTTTCGGGGGTTGTGTTTCATCATCATCATCTAAGTCTTCATTAAAAGTGTCGGTAAAATGTTGTTGCATTGCCCATGACCTAAAAGTGGATTATTTCCTCCAACATCAATACCTAAATTAGGTGTTTCTTCCACAAATGTTTCCTCATTAAGCCCACGCCTAACAATACCACTACTACTACCGGCACCACGTCTTAATCTCTTTGACATTATTAAATAGAATTAATTTAAATCACAATCAAATAAATCACAACAAATTAAATTGCTAGAATTGAATTGCGTAAATTAAATTGCGAAAAATAAAGATAGAGTTGGAACGAAGGTACCAAATTGCCGGATTAATTTCCAACAAAGTGAAGGCGGCTAGAATTGCAAATCCACCAAAGTTACTTCGGATTGTTGCAAAATCACCAACTCCACCAACAATATTATAATTGCAAAATTAATAATTGAAACTATAATAAGACTTTGTAATATTTATTTGAGAGAAATATAAAGTGACTAATTATTGCAAAGTAACTATAATTGAGAGATTGAGATTTGAGAGAAAGAGAAGAGTGAATTGGTGTGAATTAAAATGAAAATGAAGAAGGGTTTATATAGGGGTGAGGGATGGGTTAAAGTGTAAAAAAAAAGTTTGGGGGGTTGGAGGGGGCCAAAAATTAATTATTTGACCGTTTGGCAACGGCCATTTTTGTAAATGGACCGGTGCCAACCGGTCCAATTTCGGCCACCTTACCCCAACTACGTTTTTTAAAAAAAAAAAAATTTTAATTTAACCAGAGTTAAACCGTCCGGCTTCGGTTTCAAAAATGGAACCGGAATTGAAAACAATTAACGGTTAACCGGTTCTGTTCTTCCTGCCTTCCCGTTCGGTTTTTTTGATTGACGGCTTAGGTCCAATGTCCATTTACTTGATTGTTTCAGATCTATGCAATTCGTGCTATGGGCCTTGATGTATCGCACACATCTTCTAACAAAGTTTAATATGGATCTACCGAAGTTATCTCTAACATCTAAGAAAAAAATTCGGTACTTTGAATTGACCTTGAGGAAAAAAGTGCATAATTTGGATCTTTCCCTTATTAGAAAACTAGGCTATATATGTAATCAATAGCTTTTTTTCCCGGAATATCTTTTATTTCTCTCGGAATTATTAAGATCATGTGGAATTCTTAGATCCTTGGAATCATCGAAATCTTTTTCAAATGTCCTATATCCCTTATGAGGAGAATGTGCTCCCTTTTATTTGCGATCTAAGGTTTTGGTTGCAGTAGTTGTAACCTCTAGTTAGTTAACCTAACCGACTTTGATTTTGAATATTATAGTATTTGATTTAATTAATTAATTCGACTTCATTATTTCAGAATGTTGATTTGGGCGGACATATCTTGAATTTAAGACTAAGGCCCAAGTATTTTCTTTGAGAATAGTACAAAAAATTGAAGAAATGAAGAATATATTTAGGGGGAAGATAAATATGTAACATTGGATGTAAATGAAGTAGGTGGTTATATTCGATTGGCGAGCAAAAAATGTGATTTAATGCTGGTACAGAGGGAAAAGGGCAATCAAATCAAGTTGAAGTTTTGTTAGTTTAGACTTCAATTTCATCCCCAAGAAGCAATCAAATCAAGTTAAGAAGCATTTATCTTTTTTCTCTTTTTTTTTGACATTTTTCTCCTATTTTTAGATTATTTTGGTTGATTTCTGCTACCAATTAATGTCTATTATCAATAAAAGCCCAATTAAATATAAAAATCAACCAGTCCAGCCCACGTAGCAACTCCAATTAAGTCTGGACCGGCCTCACGTAGCATCCCCTGTAATGCTATATTAAGTCTCTTGTAATAAAATCCAATTAAAGTACACTTAGGGCCTGTTTGGAAAGCCACCTGGTAATTGGAATTGGTGTAACTACTAGGGTAGTAGTAATTACACAATAGTGTAATTACAACGATTGCTTGTTTGTCATAACGTAATTACGGTGTAATTACAAGCGTCTTTGTTTGGTTTCACCAAAGTGTAATTAGTGATCAGTTTAATTTAAAAATAAAATTTAATTATAAAAAATTTAAAATTAATATTTAAAAATATTGCCTTTATAAATGATATTAAATTAGTTATTTAATAGCACATTGTTTCTTGAAAATATATTAATTAATAATCATATATTTGTAACTAATATTGTAACAAAAATAATTGATATATATATTTTTTAAAATAAGATATTTTAATTAATTATAAAACTTAAAAGAAGACTTTTTTGGTGAGAACATTATGGATTAGTTGTTTGACAAAAAAATAATATTAATAAATATAATGCCATAACATTATTCAAATGTTTGACACAAAAAATCCATCAAATGTAAGTGAAAAATAAACAACATGCAATGTGAAAGCAAATAACTTAAAATTGGAAAAATAACCTAAATTCAAAATCCAAAAGAAAAAGTTCAACATAATACTCTTATGTCAAATTCCAACATTACATAAGTAAGTTCCAACGTAACATAAGTAAATAATTCAAAAGAAAGGAAAAATATAAGTCTATAACCTCATTTGAAATTCTACTTTAATAATGTCACTCGTTATATGTCAAGTTTGTTAATGACCATTCTTTCCAATATTAAGAGGTGTAGTTTCAAATATTAGAATAATAACAAGGTTATGCTAAATGAATAAAATAAAATTAAAAAAAATACGAGCAATTACGTGGAACCACAAGAAGTAAAGGTTGGGAATGAGAAGAAAGAAAATGAAAAATAAATAATATAAAAAGAAAAATTCATTTTAAAAAATAAAAATAATTCAAAAGTAAAACTAAAAAAGAAATTAAAATAATAGAAATAAAAAAAATATTAAAAATAAAAAAAATTAAAATAATAGAAATTAAAAATAAAAAGAAATTAAAGTAAAAAAATAAACAAACTAAAAAGTAACCCTGTAATTACATGGTGTAATTACACCCAATTCTCAGCCCCCCCTTGAGAATTAGAGAGTGTAATTACACCCTATCAATTACACTTAATGTAATTACTTGGTCAAACAAATAGGCCAAACTGTGTAATTACACCCAATTCCAATTACCTGGGTGGCTTTCCAAAGAGGCCCTTAATGCTCATTGAATTGTAATTACTCAAATATACGTTAGTTTCATTTCATCTTATGTTTACTAATTGAATTGGATACTATAAATAGTAAAGCACATTCATCCGCTCCATAACATTCTCCCTTTTCATTTGAAACTCTTTCCACAAGAAGTTTATCTCCGTTATGTTTTTTCTCATTATTATTGTTTTTGCCACAATTATTAATTATATATAATTCTGGTGTGCAATTTTTATCTGTTCGGAATGGGAGGAGAGTGACATATGGTCTTATTTGTGTGAAGTATTCTTCAAATTCAAGCTTGAAGAATACATTGCCATTAGCGATATATCAAATTTTGTTAATACATTTGTTTGTTGCAAGCCTGTACATAGTTATGGTGTGAATTCAAATGTTATAATTTTATCTTTTCTGGATAAATGCCCTATTTTAATTTTTTGGGAATAATTGTACTAATTTTATATTGGACTTAGGTTTTTTTTTTCATTATTTATAAATAAAAAAATGTAATTTCATTTCCATTATAATTACTCAAAGAATAACTCTTGAAAAATATTGAAGTTCCTTCATCGAAACTATTTATTGACATGTAGCTTTTATAAGCTAAAAAAAAAAGGTTTTTGAACAAGAAGATGAAGGTAAAGAATCATAACTAAGATTACTTATGAAGTGGTTTTTGGACGGCTTACACCATAGTGTTTATTGTTGGTTTGGCTTGGGAGACTCAAAAGGAGACGATGAAAGCTCGGGAAAAATTAAGTACCTTGAACAGTTTGGTGAACTCTTAGAGTCCGACAGACATCACTGGTAAGATAGTAAAAGAATTCAATATTATCATTCTAAGCATATTTACAATAGTGTAGAGCTAAGCAAGCATCGTTTATCACATTACTATCAAAAGAATTGTTGTATTAATTTTTTAAATTAGAAAGTGATATTATAAGTAATAAAGATTGTGTAAGAGCGCAAGCGCTATTTATCATGATTCACTTGCTTTGTGCATATAAATCATGGTAGTTTTAAATTATATAATTTATCTTTTTTTAACCTTGTATCATGTCCCTTCATGTATAGATATTCCAAAATAGGATAACTAACTCTATAGTTTCAAAACAAGAGCTTATTTCAATTAACCAGTTTTAAAGATTTTGCTAAAAGAGACTCATCGTAGGCTAATTACATTGTTTACTAATATTATAGATGCATTCTTTATTGATCGATTGTTATTATGCACGAAAATTAAAAACCCAAGTCTTTCATTTTTCCTTTTCTTTTTTACTCAAAATCATAACACATCATTATTTATTGTGCTCAATATTAACAACTTAGATTATTTGATATTCTGAGACGTCGAAAGGTGAGAAGAAAAAATAACAAAGGATAGAATGGAAGAAATGTGTCTTTTCTTGAATTGGAGCTTATTTGATGCAGTAAGATTTTAGGGTGACATTAATGAATAGAAATGGTTAAAAAAGAAGACGGGAATAACAGTAAAAAAGAATTAAAAGGGGACAAATACTGCACCTTGAGTTCCCAATTATTCCCAAAAATTCATGTATGTATGAAAATTACGCATACACGCACACGCATTCTCTTTCTTTTATCCACTTTTAGAATATGCTAATGAAAAATGGTGCTCATCTAATAAATTCTATTATAAATAAATAAATTATGTATAAATTAAAAGATCATAAGAATATACATGAAATGAAAATTTTCATCTATTCTATGTTTAATAACTTCATAAATTTACTAATGTTATTTATAACCCCGCGAAGCGCGGCCTTCTTCACTAGTTGCTTAATATTACTAGCAGAAAGGATGATTTTACATCAATTTCATATGATCCATTGGCTCTATTTCCACATTAACACCCTTAATCAAGACAAGAATGATGTTGGCTAAGTGCTAACATAGAAAATTAATCCTCTGTAGAACACTAATTAAGCTATCCGTGAAAATCATATTGCTTCTCTCACTCTTCTTCGTCTCTTGGTCAAGTTCTCTTGAGTCTTCGTTTTCTAAATTGATTAAACTATATTGTGGAGCTTCGAAACCTCTTGAATTCTTATTTGTAGTATACAGACATTAATGTTGTTTGGTGTCATATCAGTAAATTTCATGATTATCATCAATATTTGGCTTAAATTTTATTTTGTCTATTATATATATTTATGTCAATTAGTTGAAATGATATCCGAAATGATTAAAACATCAATCAAGTCTTACTTTCGAATTACTTCTACGGAATGATTATAAATTAATTAGTTTACACTATCGGTGTATCGAGCCATCTTTTAAAATGATTCTTCTAATGTTGTGGACCGATGACCACTGGTCAAGGGGTAATGATCGAATTTGCTCTCATATTATACATGTGTAATTACTAAAATTGAAGGAGACAATTTTCAACTTTAGTTAAATAGGAAGCAACAGTGTAATTGATTAATCCTCGTACTCATGGTCATACGATGAGGAGTAGTGATGGAATTTACTCTCATGTAATAATTAGTTATGATTTCCATAATTATTAAAATTGAAGGGGACATTTCTCGAATTTAAGTACAGTAGAAAGCACACAGTGTAATTGACTAATCTTCATATCAAGTATCAACGCCTTCTCTTTAAAATAACAAAAATGTAAAAGTATTTGATTTCAGTTAAAAATTTAACACGCTCTAATTACTATATTCAACATGAATTGTGGGAAACAGATTTATTAAATCAGCAGTGCCAATCCAAATTTCAAAACTTACAATACCAAAAATTACCAAAAACTCTTACTTACTCATTTGATCTTTGCCGATGATCTTATGGTCTTTTGCAAAGGCAACATGAGTTCAGTCACAAGGGTGGTGGAGGCATTATCATATTTCAGTGATGCAACTGGACTGCGGGCAAATATGGAGAAATCAAGCTTGTTTATAGCTGGAGTTGATGATCATACTAAACAACAATTGTTGGAAAAAACTGGGTTTGTCATTGGCACATTCCCAATCAGATATTTGGGCCTGCCTCTGTCATCTAAAGGGTGGAGCAAGATGGAGTGCAAGCAACTCACTGAGAAATTAACCAGTAGAATCACCACAGCCTATGCTAAACAATTATCTTATGCAGGGAGACTCCAAATTATTAATGCTGTGTTGTTCTCCATTTATAGCTTCTGGGGCTAAGTATTTATATTGCCACCAAGTGTGTTGAAAGAAGTTGATCAGAAATGCAGGGAATATCTGTGCGGAAACAAAAGGGAGGCAAGAAATATAGCACTGGTTTCTTGGGATACGATATGCTTTCCTAAGAAACTAGGTGGTCTAAATGTCAAAGGTAGCAAAGTGTGGAATATGGCATCTGTTGGTTAGTTGTTATGGCACATAGCAGTGAAAAAGGATGTATTATGGGTTAAATGGGTCCATGGAGTGTATATGAAGCAAATTCTAAATATCTGGACTCATATACCTCCTGTGGATTCAAGCTGGTATTGGAAGAAGGTGAATGCTCTCAGAGTGGACATGCAGGGATGGTATTCTTAGGATACATACTTGCTGTCACAAAGAGGATAATATTCAATCACTAAGAGCTACAATGCTTTATTGGGTACACAAAGAAGACTTAGAACTGCAGAACTCATTTGGAGTAGAATTGCTCAACGGAAGCATAGATTTATCCTCTGGCTTGCTGTAAAGAACAGATTGCTGACTAAAGAGAGGCTCATTAGACTTCACATTCCAGTGGAGGATGCTACCTGTTGTTTATGTGATAAGCTGACTGAGGAAACACACAGTCACTTATTTGATAATTTTGAGTGGATCAAGAGGATGAGATGTGAAATAACACAATGGGCTGGTTTTCATATCCCAACAGGCAGTGCAAAACAGGTCTTGGAGAGAATTAAAGGGAAGCACTGGAAACAATTTCAGGAGGAGATAGCTGCAGCACTTTGGGGAGCAGTTATATACCATGTTTGGAAGGCTGGGAATTGGAGACTGTTTAAAGGAATAAATGTAAATATAGATACAGTGATAATACAAATTAAAAAAGAGTTTATGGATAGGCTAGAGATAGTAAGACAGTCCAAGAAGGCTCAGAGGAGTAATAGGTTGATACAGAGATTATTATGTAATTAGAGGTCTATTGGAGGCTTAACTCTCTTAACACCCTTCCTGAAAGGTGGTTGGAGTTTTAGGTGCTCTTTAGGTGTGATGGTTTTGGTTGTTAATGGTAATTTACATTAGTTACCAAAAAAAAAAAAAAAAATTACATAAAAATAGCAAAAATTAAATCAGAAACCATAAATTGATAAAAAAAAAATATATATATTGCAAAGTTGCACCTTCAATGTGAGTGCCTGTTAAATTATTATTTTTTGTACCTGTTAAATTATTATTTTTAACAAGTCCTTAAATATTAAACGTTGTTAAATATTTATCGAAGACAAAAAGTGTTCTATCTGACAAGTTTAAAGGACCACAATTATATTTAAGGGATTATTTTAGATCTAGCCAAAACATAAGGACATCTTCGTCATTTTGTCCTTTTACGTGTGTTGATTGCAGGAGCTCTTTGTCTCTCTCTCTCGGCCCTCAGCGTCTTTCAACAATTTTGCATCTGAAGAATCAGATTCCGCCCAATTCTCGCCGGTAAATCCACTCATATTCCGGCATCCCAATGAATACAGAATAGTAAGTTCCCTTCTCCATATTCCTTTTCTTATTTCCACAACTATCCCTTCTGATTACTTTCTGTTATTCAATTTCCTTTTCTAACTCTTTTTTCATTTCAATATTTTTATTCGATTAATTGAAAACATCCTTATGTGTATCGCAATAGTCAATTTCACCTATAAACCCTAAGTCACTGAAATCAGCAATCCAACGTCGTTTGAGAAGATTAAAAATACCTCAGGATTGAATTTCCTTGCTAAACAGGTAGTGATAATTTGTGCATTGTCTTACTAGCCTAAGTTATAGTATTCCCTTTTATCATTTTTTGACCTATTTCTATTCCCAAAAAATAAGTACTGTAGTAGTTATTTCAGGAAAGAATTTTGAAGAGTCATATAAATTGATCATATAAGGTGGAATGGATGGAGCATCAGTTTTTCTCATGAACTTCATTCTAGAATACATCTTGGTGTAATACAATATAACCATACTATAACAGTGTATGATGATCTTTATAATGTAAAAACTACTTTGTCTTGGTCTGCTGCTAATGTTGTGCAATAAAATTTACTCAAAAGCAAAGTAAATTTGAATATCTAGTGAGTAATATGTAAATGTAGAACTTCCGCAGTTTCATACAGTTATAGCGAAATCTAGTAGGAGGATCAAATTTAATCCCAAAATGGCCAGTAGATGTTGCCAAATTACGCATATATAGCCAGACAACAAACTTCTCTGCAATTGCGTTGACATAATAATTATTTCTTCCATTTCAAAAAAGTAATTGCATTTTCTTAATTGGTATGTCTATTAATGTTTGGTGCTTTCATTTCAAAAAAGTAATTGCATTTAGCTTTGCCATCTAGGGCAGTGCTTAAATATGTAACTTTTAACATCTGCAAGCTATTGGATCTATATTATAATTATATTTGTTGTGCTTCCCGTGCAGTGACTACCTGTTCAAGCTTTTGCTTATTGGCGATTCTGGTGTTGGGAAGTCATGTCTCCTTTTGAGATTTGCTGTAAGTTTTCCAATCTTGGAATTGTCTATACTGACTTTCTTCTTTAGTGCTTGTGTTACCTTTCTTTGTGTGACGTACCTACTGAAGTCGTGATTGACTAAATAAATGGAGGATTTAAGGAGCATCACGGCCATACAAACCGGCCGCTGGATTCTCCATGTCTTCATTTTTTGGTTCCATTTTCTTTTATTAACTTACGAAAAAAATCATTTTTATTGTTGAATTTGGGGAAAGTTCTCATTCATCTGTTTTTAATCCAGTAGTGCAGATCTTTTTGGGTGGTTCTGCGGTGTGCTTTTATTCTAACTTTCATTGTCCTATCTTTTTGAACCTCGAAGAACCTATTCCACCTTCAAAAATCCCCCTATTCCACAATACCCTAGGTCCTTCACCAAATTTTCATATTCAGAAGCCTAGACAGCAAAAGTAATGACCAGTATGAATAAGAAATTAACTTTTCAGAAGCTTAATTGCAAATTTATTGTGAGTGGCGTTTGCTTTCTGTTGTATGTATTGTAAAAGGGAAAAGGAATGAAAATGATATGATTGAATGGAACAGCAAACCGGTTTCAATTCAGTTCAAGCATGCAATGCTACAATCTGCAGCAATTGCCGATAGCCTTCTTGAAATTACAAATCCAATCCAACTTTGTACTCATGTACCATAATTCTAGTCGTATCTCATTGTTTGAGGTCATTTGGTCCCATCTTTGGTCTTAAATTGGACTTAGATTATCCACTTGTATTAGAAGCTGCACAAAGCATTATAAGTTGCAATTTTACCCTTTCAAAATGATGACATAATATCTATAAACTTTGGTCAAAGATGACCTCTTTGACTCTTAGGGAAGTGAAGGACAATTATGGGACAGAATAAGTACCATCTGACCCCACTTGTGGGATTACACTGGGTATGTTGTTGTAATAAGTACCATATGAAGCTAATTTAAGTATACTGTCTTGGTTTAAGAATTTTGTCTTTTATTTGCTATAATAATAGCCATCGCAATTCTTTTTTTATTTTTGATGGGTAATCTCCATGTAAATTCTATTGAAAGTATATCTGGTGAATACCTATAGTGTTTGACAATCTATGTCTACAATGAAAATGCCACTTAAAGATGTCAAATGTAGTGGAATATAGTGATTTTGAATCATGTATGTGAGAGATGCAGGATATAATCAATGAGGTAAACGCTTGCTTATTTAATGTAAATACATAGAGCTTACTGTCAAACTGACCTGAAACCAAATTTGATACTGCTATTCCCTGCATTAAAATATTTATTTTAAAGTTTTAAAGTTCACGATCCTCACTGTGGTTCTTTTTAACTTCTTAAAAAGGGAAGGAAGGGAGTTGTTACTTTTTATCCTTTCCGGACGTACCGTCTTATCACCATAAAAATGCCACATGACAGTTCCTTTTCTGCCAGTTTCTTTCCTGTGATTGGTCCATCTACTGTGTTGTTTGCCACACGGACAGCAGTTTCCCTTGCCATGGACGCAGGGTGGTCTAAATCATTTTATTTGTTGCTTTGCGATAACGGATCTGGAATGACCATCTGGCGTGAGGGTGTCATTAGAAAATTGTTCTGAAATATCCGTCTCCTTTTCTCTTTTTCTTTTTGGGGTGTGGCATACATGGATTATCATTGATTAAAGACGGGTCATTCTTCTAGTAATGTCAGAGAATTGTTTCGTCTTTGACCCCTCGTCATTGTCTGTTGTCATAAGTGAAGAATGAGGAAAATCCTGGACTTTCCAACTGCTAGAGTCTACTTGAGTGCCCTGGTGGAGTTGCTCGCTTGCTTTACAATAAAGCTGAAATTAAGGATCACCATCTCGTAGAAAATTACTCCTCCCATGATAGTTGCTCCTTCCAATAGAGAATAAGAAAGAAGTGAAACTTAAATGTACAACAAACATGCATGTACATAATTCAGAGGCATGGTCATTGTATGAAGTTTCATGTTCGCCCTGTAAACATCTGGATGATTATGATGAACTTATTGCTGGTTGTGTAGCTTTCATTGTTAGAGATTCTTAATCGTGAACTCAGTGATTCTCACCCTGCTGAAAAGTTTATCAGAATATAGTTTAATGTCGTTTCAAGTTTTCTTCTGCAAATGTTAGCTGACTGTTTTGTCTCTTTTTACCATCAGGATGACACATATCAGGAGAGCTACATAAGCACAATAGGAGTCGATTTTGTAAGATACTTTAATAGTTGATGCGCTACTCGATTTACACATGGTTGAAATTCTTTGATGTTTTCAGCCAGAGCATTTTTACCTCTATGTTATCACGATTTTACTAAATGTCCCAATAATTTTGTGTAGAAAATCAGGACAGTAGAGCAAGATGGGAAGACCATTAAGCTTCAGATTGTAAGACTTACCTGTACTTCTGCTTCAGGCCTTTCATGTTACAGATTTCGTTGCGCTGAACTTTTAATGAAATCAAGATATTGGTGTTTTCTATTTTTGCCACTGTTTAGTGGGATACTGCTGGACAAGAGCGTTTTAGGACTATCACTAGCAGCTACTATCGTGGAGCCCATGGCATAATAGTGAGTAGTGACCTTATTTTTTCTTAAGAAAATATAAATAGTAATTAGTTGCCTGTAGAGTTTAATGTCAACTGCTTTCTGTACCTATTGACATTCTTTCTAGGTTGTTTATGATGTGACGGATCAGGAGAGCTTCAATAATGTGAAGCAGTGGCTGAGTGAAATTGATCGTTATGCTACCCCAAATGTTAACAAAATTCTTGTTGGGAACAAATCTGACCTCGTTGCTAATAGAGTTGTGTCATATGAAATGGCTAAGGTGAATCATCTTCTTGCAGATATTTAATGATCCTTTGTCTTTAAATGGAAACAATCTTATACTAAATTTATTTTTAGGCCTTTGCTGATGAAATTGGTATTCCATTCTTGGAGACCAGTGCGAAAGATGCTAGTAATGTAGAACAGTCTTTCATGGCTATGACTGCTGCTATCAAGAATAGGTAAATGCGTTCCTCATATTTAAATTGTGCTATTATTGGTGTCTTTTATAGCCTATCCAAGTTGTGGCCTGATTGTTGATTAAATTCAATTACTTCTGTTTTCTGGGAGACAGATACTTATTGACTTTTATCACTTGCTTTTCTGACAATTGTTTGGTACAGAAAATTGAGAGAGATTTTAGATAGCAAATGTAGTCATCTTCCAGTTAGGATCCAATTTGATGCCATAAAATGGATTTAAACATGGTCATGGAAATGCAACCATTATAGCATCTACACACACCAAAAAGAAAAATTCTAAATGGAAGATATAGCAGTTAGCTTGGTTTTGGCCTCATCCCATGTAATACTCCACTTGATACTATAACAGGTCCCCCAAATAATCTTTTATTTCCTTCTCTTTGGCTTCCTGATTGCAGTATGGCAAGTCAACCGGCCACAAATTCTGCCCAGCCTCCAACCGTAAATATTCGCGGACAGCCTGTCAGTCAGAATAGTGGTTGCTGCTCGTCTTGATTACAAGAGAACGTCCGCTATTTGCTTGCTGGCTCATCCATGACATGTCTGCTGTATTCTCACTAATCAACAACAATGTTTACCCTTGTGGCCTTGTCGTGCAAATCCTTACAGCTAGATATATCCTTTTATTTCTTGATAAAAGTATCTTTTTCTTGAAGTGTACAAATTGGAACATAATGATCTTAGCATTATTTGTTGAACTTTGATATTTAGGCGTGCTTCTGCTTAACATCTTTAAATAAATCTCTCATAGTTCAGCAGAAAGCTATACTGGTGAACATGCAAATGCTCTCAAACGTCTCTGTGACCAACTCTTTTTTATCGTGTGTCACGGAGGGTCAGCATTTCATAAAAAATGTGCTTAGCACAGACGCCTATTTGATTGGCGTCGTCCCTTATTATTATTATTATTATTATGGCCGACATTATCGTGGTCCCCGTAATCTTCTTTGCCCAACATTAGCATGGTGCCTTAGCTCTTCTCTACTGTGGACAGTGTGTGAGCGTCTAAACTAATTTGCCCGTACTCGAGAGAATATGGCAATCTATGCGTAAAGATATATGGGACATGCCTACTTGCTTTGGATTGCTTTACAGGAGAAGACACGTTTTGGAATTTTGAACTTCAATTTGAACAGTTCTAGTTATGCATATGAAGAAGAAATTACCACGCAGAAGTAATTAGTTTTTCTTATTAATGGATCAAGGTCAAATCATCACCATTTGCTCATAGAGCGACAGAGATACATTCAAAGCCATTAAATATTTGCTCATAGAACGATAGAGATATACATTCAAAGCCATTAAATACGGCTCGAGTTATTTGATACATCTAAATGCTTTTGAACAGATAAAGTATGCACATTAACATTCTTCAGTCAGCAAAGGCTACTTGGGCTGGGACTCAAACTTGTAGGAGGCGTAAGAAAGAGCATGTCTGCTCCAGCTATGATGAATAAGTTCAGCTTTGGCATTTTCACCAGCTGCACCCATTGCAACATGTAAGGGATACAGGTGGTCAGGGTATGGGTGTGCAAGTTTGGCACAAGGTGCTTTTGTCATATAGTGGTTTACATCTTCATACCTTCCATTAACAAGTGATTCCTTAAGCCAATTGTCAAAGTCCATAGCCCAAGAAGCGACACCAGACGCATCACTTAAAGCCCTCAAGTTGTGAGTTGCAGATCCAGAACCAACTATGAGGACACCCTCTTCCTTGAGAGGGGCCAATGCTTTACCAATATTAAAATGATGGGTTCCATCCTTCTTTGTCTGGACAGAAAGCTGGCACACTGGGATGTCAGCCTCTGGATACATGAGCATAAGAGGCACCCATGCACCGTGGTCCAGGCCTCGTTTATCATCTTGGTGCACTTGCTTGAATCCAGATGACTTGAGCAGTTCCTTTACCCTTTTGGCTAATTTTGGTGCTCCTGGTGCTTGGTATTTTAACTGGTACATCTGTTGGGGGAAGTTATAGAAGTCATGAATAGTATCATTGAGGCCAGTGATGCAATTCACAGTAGGCTCTGAAGTCTCCCAATGACCAGAGATAACCAAGATGGAATTGGGCTTCTGTGCGAAGTCTTTCTCTCTGAAGCATTTCAAGAAATGTCTAGCGGGTAAAGAATCATCTATCGAAAGCATTGGTGAACCATGTGATATGAAGAAGGTTTCTTTCAAAGGTACCGCCATTTGGCTTCCCATTTCCATCAAGATCCAAACTCAATTTTCTAGATTGGCCCTTTTGATTGGTTCTGCTATTTATTCACACCTGCACTCACCTATCACCATCCAGATCTCTCACCTACCACCATCCTTAACCGTCTGATCTTTTTTTAAGTCAAACTCATTTTACTACTATATATAAGGGACAATCAAGGGTATTTGTATAAAAGTTTTCAATTTAACGTTAAACTTTTTAATCAATTACTTTTTAGGTCTCAAATTTATTTTTTAAGGTCAAATTTATTTTTTATTACTTTACTTTTACTACTATATATACGGGAGAATTCCTATTTTTTGTAGTCTTCACGTGAATTTGTTTTTTACTCTTTTTACCCCTAATTAAATTTTTAATGGCTTTGTGAATCTTCACATATTTTGGTAAATTTTGAAAACTTTGAGGACTTTTTTCATGCCCCTAAAAGTGATGATTATGAAAAAGGTTATAGAGGCCCCTAAAAGCATACTCATACATTTTTTAATCTTTTATGTGAAAATATTATTAAACTTGTTTTAAATTATGTTTTTCTTTAAGAATTTATTATGAACACATAAAGAGTTATCATGTCATTCAATATTATCTTAATATAGGCTTAATTATTGAACTAAAATATTAGTCTTATAATACTATTTATTATTTATTTATCATTTGCTAATTTAATTTTTTATTTGTCCATTTAGTAATTTCTTTTTAATTTTCTCCTACAATCTTATGTCGTACATGCTGGTGAACGCAAATAATTTATAAAGATTTCACTTAAGTTTGGATAAAGTTTTAGATTAAGAAAATAAATATAAATTACTTATATCATTGTTAAATACTTCAAAAATGTAAATTACAGTCCCTCCATCTCAATCGAAAAAATGAATTTCGAAGTATGGTAGTTAATTAATAAATTTTATGTGCTCACACTATTAAAATAAAATTTATTTACTATATTAAAAGAGTAACTATAAAATATTAGTTTTATATATTTTGAAAATGTTTGAAAAAATAATGTAGTTAAAGAAAAACAATTTGATTTTCAAACAGTAATAATACTAGACAATTGCAAAAATTATATTTTTTTTTCTATTTCTTAAATATTAAAATATTTTGCAAAATATCGGATAATCAATATTTTATATAGTTTAGGATAAAATAGTTACGTTTAACATGAAAAAGTTATTACAATGTAGATTTCATAAAATGGTTTATTAGATTAAGAAAAGGTAAACAAATGTTATTTATTAACATACACCTTTTGGAAGGTAAAAGAAAGATTAGAGTCAGAACAATTAATTCTATTGACTTTTCAGTATTTTTTTTCTGATTTAACTTGAAAGAATCTACAAAAAAATTCTTGTAATATCAAGCCTTTGAATTATTTATATTTATTTGTAAGTTAACTTTATTGATTTCATCATGCAACAATATTTGCGCATCAAATATATTTGACATACATTGAATATTGTAATATCTTTGGTAAAAAATAAGTTAGCCAATATGGATTCAATTCAAAGAAACAAATGAAATTAATTTAACTTATGAAACCTCAATTTGGATGATCACAGACTTTAATTTCAAAAAATTTAAGTAAAATGGAAATTAGAAGAGCTTTCAAATGTTTGATTTTTTTTTTTTTTAAATCTAATATATAAACTAAGAAAGATACTTTCCTTTAATTTTCAGGTACGTTTTTGTACTTTCCTTTAATTTTCAGGTACGTTTTTGTACTTTAATATTTTAGAAGTCTTTCGAAGTATCAGATTGATGTTACAAAAACAAAGCAGCAAAAACAGATAAATTTAAAAGATATCTACAAATTAAAATTTTAACGTCAGTTTGGGCTCGAGCTTAGCGCGGCCCAAATGACACTAGTTACTTAAATAAAAGGGAAACGGGTCAAATATACCCCCTCTACTTTAATTTATTGTCTAATTTTGCCCTCCGTTAGCCAAAGTAATCAAATATACCCCTACCGTTAGCAAAGTTTCAAAAATACTCCTCATTTCTAACAAAGCAATCCAGTCATTAGAATTGGGTGACATGGACGCCACATGACATTTAACTTATTCTATGTGATGCCTACGTGGCAATTTTTTTAAAAACAATCTAGAAAATTATTTTTTTAAAATAAATCTGAAAAAAAATGACTTTTATTAAAAATCTGAAACTTTTTTGTTTTAATAAAACCCGTTTTTAAAAAATATATTCTCGAAAATTGGAATTTTTTTTTTAAAGTGTCCTAATTTCTTTTTTAAATCTGGAATAATTTTTTTTTAAATCATTTTCCAGATTTTTTTAATAAAAAAAATACAATTTTCCAGAAATTTTTTTTTAAGAAGCGAAAAAAATTTAGATTTTTAATAAAAACTATTTTTAACAGATTTGTAATGAAAAATCAATTTTCCAAATTAATTTTTAAAAAGTTGTCACATAGGCACCACATAGAATAAGTTAAATGCCATGTGGCGCCCATGTCACCGACTAGACTTATTTATGTGGAAATATGTTAGAAATGAGGATATTTTTGAAATTTTGCAAACGGTAGGAGTATATTTAGCCTCAACTTGTAATGGGAGGGGGTATATTTGACTACTTTAACTAACGGAAGACAAATTTAGCCAATAAATTAAAGTAGAAGGGTATATTTGACCCTTTTCCCTAAATAAAAAGATACCACGTGATCATTTGCTGAATTTTTTCGAAAAAAAGGGAGCTTTATATAGTTGTGTTACTTTCCGGTTACAAGGTCCACACTCCCACCCTCCCACCCTCTGCTATCCATGAGAGTGGGGGTAGTGAACTTAGTTAATTTGACTTCTTACCCATGACGAGAGATGTTCATGCTCTTTGAGTTCACTTAGAAGTAGATGCTTCTGTTGAGCCCAAAAAAATACATAATGATGAAAGATTTGCAGAGAATATCCATGAAAGAAAAGAACAATAGCCATTGTGACGGAAAATAGCAGGAACAACCTTCATTAGATGAAGAAAGACAAGTGACGAAATCCTTTTTAACAAGACTTGAGATACATTGAGAGGATGGAACAAAATAAGACAAGTCAAATAGACTCACCAAAAAACTGTTTAACCCCACCATAGGTCTGCACTCAAAGTCCCCCAACGGTTACTCGCTAGTCATCGCTATTATAATTTTGACTTAACAATCGTACAAGTATTCGTCCCTAATCAGGACACAATTACCCTGCTATCTTAGTCAACGCACAAGAAGTCAGATTAACTAATTACCGGTTTACCGCCATCCCAACACCCCCCCTCCCATGGATAGCGGAGGGTGGGAGTGGGGAAGCTGTAACTGGGAAGTTAATGCAACTACATAAAGCACCTTTTGTGGTATGTTTTTATTTAAGCAAAAGAGTTGGACTTAAAAAGAGAACATTACTATAAAAAAAACTTTCGAAGAAACAGCTCATGCGTTAAGTTAATGTGCTTCATATAACCCAGTATATCAAACGAGTGACACGTCAGGAAAAAAAGAAAAACACTACAGAGGGGATCACATGGAGGCAAGAAATTTACATTGAAGGCATAACCGTCAGAAACTGACATTTTCACTCGATTATTTTAGTCAATTTGCCTGTTGGACATGGGAGGAAAGCACTAACAAATCATCACTTGCCACCCAATGTAGGGAAGTGACCCGGATCTTCAATGGGAGGGGCAGCTTCCACATTGCTCGCCGTGTTGGCTCCACTGTAACCTCCTCTAGAACCACGGCCACGACCTCGACCTCGACCACCAGGTGCATAATACCTCTCACCCTCAGCAGGCTTCAAAAACTCATTAATGCTGACTGCCTAAAGCCAAAGAAAGATAAAAGAAGATTAGATTACAAATTTCTCTCATTTTTTGCTGATTGACGCCTCATCTCAATCAACTCCAGCCTGTCATGCACATGTATAAGAGTGGATAAAGGACTTCTTTCTATAAAAATTGTAGCATGGCACTATAAGAGCTATATATTAGCAAATCTAGAAGCATTACCAGAAATTTTGAAAGAAACAAAGGCCTGACTTGTAGAGGAAATACAACTTAAATATCCTCTCTACAACAGTGCTGACACATGATACCATTTTCATCGACACACATGCAACAGCATCCAAAAAGAGTACAAATAACTGTTTTTGTGCATAAAATCAATAACAATTATAACTGATTGGATGTGTTGTTCATATAACAATTGTAACAGACTGGACGCATGGTTCATAAAGCTTGGTAAAGCACTATTCAGCAGTATAAGAAAAGTATGTACTGGCTAAATAAGTATCAGGAACGCATATGCCGAAGAAGTACCTTCTTTGCCTTCTCTTCCTTCTCAGCAGACTCTCTTCGCTTATCCTTGGAGCCCTAAAAATCATGGCATAGAAGTATATCAAGCGATGCTTTTAAGATAACTAGGCATCAAACATGAGTAGAGGACAGAATGTCTCAAGAATTTCACCAATTTAATGAAGATTTCATCATCACTGGATTTCTTTGAAAGCTGTTGCATGGATGCAAACACTTTAGTGTCGACCTTCCTTTCCTCAGTTTTAAGTGCCTGCAAAGCCTTCCGTTTTTCTTCTAGCAACTTCTCGTACTCTTCAAGGGTCATCTCCTATTCATTCAAGGAACATGAATTACATTAACATGAAAGTAATGTACAAATTTACCTGAATTCTCTAACGATAAATCATCTGCTGCGAAGCACCAACTCTTTCAGTGAACTGGTAGCAACCAACAACAATGTCTTAAGTGCTAGTTCTATCACCTGCAACTCCACCATGTTTTAGGTACTAGTTCAACCACAACTAGAACTACACTTGGAAAGCTTCTACTACTAATGAAACTTCTGCCTGAACTACGTAAAAAAGCGCCTGAGTCTATTAATTTCAGCACAGAGAGCAATTAAAACGCGTGCTTCTGTACAGGCATATGCAAATGGAAAAACATTTAAAACATTTTGTACTGCAGAATAAATAATTATTACGCTCACGTTCAAAAGATGAAGGTGGCAGAGATGAGGATGCTCACATGTTTAGAAATGAAGTTATACGGGGCAAGGTGGGAGTGGCATCAGTGGCAGAAAAGATGAGGGAAGCAAGGCTGAGATGGTTCGGTCATGTGAAGAGGAGGGGTAAGGATGCACCAGTAAGGAGGTGTGAAAGGTTAGCAGTAGTAGGAGATAGGAGAGGCAGAGGTAGGCCGAAGAAGAATTGGGGGAGGTGATTAGACAAGGCATGGCACAACTTCAGCTGACTGAGGACATGACCTTAGATAGGAAGGTATGGAGGTTGAGGATTAGGGTAGAAGGTTAGTAGGTAGTGGAATTCACTTATCGCATAGTCTCTTATGCTTCGATGTGTTTTACTATTTATTGCTGCAGTTGTTTTGCCTCTTGTTATTAGCAATATTATTTAGTACTCACGTAGTTTCTTGTTGTTCGATGTGCATTACCATCTGTTGAACATTTGCATTGTATCTTGCTATTTTACAGCTATACCTTTTGTATCTGCTTCGAAGCACTTTTCTGTTCCTTTCACTTTCACTTTCTTTTCTCTTCTTTTCTTCTTCTCTCTTCTTTCTTTGAGCCGAAGGTCTTTCGGAAACAGCCTCTCTGCCCCACAAAGGCAGAGGTAAGGTTTGCGTACACCCTACCCTCCCAGACCCCACCTGTGGGTATCACACTGAGTATGTTGTTGTTGTTGTTGTTTAAACAAGAATCGTATTTTATATAAAAATACAAAGGACAACTACATAGATAAAGGAATTACAATGATTGAAATTAAGTGAAATAATTTATGAAGCAAAAACCATGTCAATCACGTTCAAAAACCTTTTTTTAATTAAAAAGCAACTGCATAGGCAATATTGGTCCAGTGCATGTCAATTGTCATAGCATACCACTCAATTGCTTTAGCATACTCCAATTGAGCAGTGTCCCAAACACGTACAAAAACCATTTTAAAGCTCATTTACTCCTATTAAAGAGCCCTGCTTAAATTTCTTCTAATGCAGCTGTAAGTTTCTAATTCAAATGTATTAGCTAAGTGTATTGTTAGTAAATTGTTCCTACCCATCCTAGCAAGTAGCAACTACTGTATTCAACCATAAGTGTTACTTTAACAATTAGCGTATTGCTTTGCAAGCTAAATTTATAGTTTAGTGCACTCCTCTTTGACAGAGTCCATGGTAATTGACGCCCATGCCTTGAATTCTTGGTGCTTGCAAAGAAGCGCCGGAAAAGAAAGCGAGTTCAGCCTGTGACGCACATTTAAGTCATAACTTAATAGCTCAAGCGCCCCTTTAGCAATATTATTCATAGCATATTTAAAGACATGTCCTTTAATGGCTTTAAGCGTGACCTTACCAAATGTGCTGAACAGAAAAGGTCTGATTGCACAACGTTCTTCTGTTAACAAAGCTGACAAGTTTGAACAAGCATTAAATATTTACTCTAATTGATGAGGAATTATCAGATTATAAAAGCAAAAGGTATTTTATAAACTTGCTACATTCACGGAGCCTTCAAAAGGAACGTGTTAAATTCTGATTGCTCAGGCTCTCTTAAGCATCTGTTTCTAGAGCATAGCATGTCTTAAATGACAAAGCGGCAACACAAGGATCTACAAAGTCCAATCAATATCGTATTGTGTATGATACAGAAGACTTCACCTTATTTTCAGGTTCCTTGTCCTCAGCTTCAGCAGCTGGATTCTCCTTCTTGTCGCCTCCTGCTTCTTCCTCTGCGGAGGGTTTCTCCACATTCAGATTTTTCTCGACTTCATTAGCTACTTCATCAGTCATCCTCAAATAGACAACACAGCAAATCAACAGATAGAACGTGGCATGATGTTCAAAGTTCAAACTAGGTAGTTAAGACTGATAGAACATGACATGATGTTCAAACTAGTTAGTTAAGGCTATGTAAGAAGGTAAAACTCACTGAGTAACTTCATCTGCTTCAGTTCCCCAATTTCCTCGGCCAGCTCCTTCACGCTTTATCTCACCTCTGCTCATAAAGTGAAAATTAAGTGCGACAGCTTTACAAATACGGTAAAAAAGGCGAGGGTAACACAGAAAAGAAAGATGTATCTACCCGCGGCCAGTACCACTATGGCGTTCAAATGTCCTACGAGGCCGGTCTCCCTCAGGCAATTCTCCATTACTAAAACCACTTTGACGACCACCACGGAAAGTACGGGGTCCACCATAACCACCACGTCTTTCAGACGGTCTTCCTCCTTCCACGTATTCACGTGCAGCTACACCACCAGAAAATTCTCTGTCGCGAGTAAAATTCTCATTGTTGGATGCTTCCCTATTAAACCCACCTCCACCACGACCACGGCTGTAGCCACGTCCACCGCCTCTACCTCCTCCACGTCCAAATTCTGTTTTTGCCTCCCTGACTACACAATTGAAATAGAAAAGCAATAAGTACAAATTAGAATACTTGCAAACAAAAAGAGGAAAAGAACCACAAGTGCAATGACTATAAACGGAAGCCTATAGGCAGATTGACCAGACCAGATCATTATTCAAGTGGACCCACTTAATTCCAGACAATTTGGTAGCACTTTTGAGAAACAATACACGACAAGCAACAAGTATGAGAACTATAAAAAAGAATAAATAGCAAACTGGTTAGCATCAGACACAAGAAGTGTATACATTAACAAGTGAAACGTCAAGGCCAAAAGGCATCAATGACAGCAGGAATGGGATTCTTCTCTTTCTTTTGAAGTTACAAGAAATAGGATAAAAGAATAATCCATCTGTTAACAAATATAGTAATAGTTAAATATATAACCATTTTTATATCAATAAACTCCATCTCAATCTCAAATTATAATTGGGATTCTTGTATTCATTCTGGTTTCATTCCATTCCATCACTGATATTTCTCTTATAAGGAAAACTACCAGTTATTCCAAACTGAAGGTTGTCGAAATATCAGACTAATCCCTACAAGGTCAAATATTGTTTCTTGTTGTTCATCTTCACCCCCTTAAACAATATGTTCGAGTTGTATCCACAAACATTTGAAACAAAATAAAAGGCTGAGGTGAAGCTCACCAGCTTGAGTCGGTGGAGGAGGCTTGGTGGGGAGCTTAGCCGGCTGCTTCTTAGCCGGCGGCGCCGGAGCTGAGGGTTTCTTAGCCGCTGGATCAACTTTTTGGAGGTGAAGAGCAATGAGGTTAGATGGATCATCGTTGTCATCATCACCCAGCAAATCAAATGGGTTCATATCCGCCATTTTCAACACTCGACAAACGCTAGTTCATCCGTATATCCATTATTTTATAATAATAATTGATGGAAAGGTTTTGCGAAACCCTAGCCGGTATCCAGTAGAGGAGGGAGAGTGTGTGTGGGTGACAGAGAGAGATGAGTCAGCGAACCCAATCTGCAATCGTATGTACGTGTTCTATGGAACCGCTGTGCTTTCCTTTTCATTTTTTATTTTTATTTTTTAAACTGAACACGTTAGTACTTCCTTGATTTTTTAAGTTTTTAATAAGGCTACTTAATTAATCTTTTCTTCTACTACTATTTAATGCTACGTTTCTTCCTCTACTTTGTTCTAGTTTATGCTACTTAAACCTATTTGATGCTACTTAACCTTACCTAATGCTACTCACCGCTACTTAATCATTATTTTCTTCTTCAACTATTTACTACTTCATGCTACTTACCATACTTAAGGCTACTTACCGCTACATAATCCCACTTTTTTTCCTCGGTTATGTGCTACTTTATGTTATTAATCATACTTAAACCTACTTAAAATATTTAATAAGGTTATTTAATCCTACTTAATCCATCTTTTATCTACTACTTACTGATACTTAAACTTACTTAATACTACTTAACCCTACTTAATAACACTGCTTAATTCATCTTTTTTTTCTACTACTTAATGTTACTTAAACCTTGTTAATGTTACTCAACCCTACTTAATGCTACTTAACCCTACTTAATCCATCTTTTTTTTTTTCTACTATATGATACTTTATGCTACTTAACCCTACTCAGGGATACTTAACGCTACTGAATCTCGCTTTTGTTCTTCACTATTTTCTACTTTATGCTACTTAACGCTACTTAAAAATACTTAATCCCACTTTTCTTCTTCTACTATGTTCTACTTTATGCCACGTAAATCTACTTAATGCTACTTAATCTTACTTAAAAAGGCTACTTAATCCATATTTTATTTTACTACTTAATGTTATTTAGACCTACTAAACGTTACTTAACCCTACTTAATTCATCTTTTTTTCTTCTACTATATATTACTTTATGTTGCTTAACCCTACTTAACGCTACTTAATCCCACTTTTGTTCTCCTACTATGTGCTACTTAACCCTGTTTAAAATTACTTAATTTGACTTTTCTTCTTCTATTATGTTCTACTTTATGCTACTTCCCTATTTAAGTCTATTAAAAATAATTAATTATGCTATTTAATTCATTTTTTATTCTACTACTCAATGCTACATAAACCTACTTAGTGCTACCTAACCCTATTTAATGCTACTTAACGATACTTAATACATCTTTTCTTCTTCTATTATATGTTATTTTATGCTACTTAATCTTACTTAAAGCTACTAAATGCTACCTAATTCCACTTTTGTTCTCCTGCTATGTGCTACTTAAAGCTACTTAACACTGCTTAATCTCACTTTTGTCCTCCTACTATGTGTTACTTTATGCTACTTAACCCTACTTAAAAATATTTAATCCCATTTTTCTTCTACTTGATGCTACTTAATACATATTTTCTTCTTCTATTGTATACTACTTTATGCTACTTAACCCTACTTAAGACCACTTAACACTACTTAATTCCACTTTTGTTCTCCTAATGTGCTACTTTATACTACTTAACCCTACTTAAGGCTATTTAAAAATACTAAATCTCACTTTTCTTCTTCTGCTATGTGCTACTTTATACTACTTAACCTGTCACGCCCGAACTCCAGGTATAACGCGCCTACTTAATATGTGATACCAAAACATACGAATGTGGAAATAACTAAACACGTACCGATATACTAAAGGTACGATTGAAATCATAATGCGGAAATACTTAGACAATGGAATACGAACGTAGCCAACATGGCTTAAACCAAAACAAGCGGACAATCGACAATAAATTTATGAAGCCTCAATGAATACAAAAAGGTAATGTTGCGGGGCTCATACAAGAGGCCGATTATACTACTCGACACATGTCGTTACTGCGTCGCGAGACGCGAACCAAGCAATAAAAGGACATCGACATTTGAATTGTACCGGTATGTAAAGCAATTGGAACAATAAAATCTGAAAAGCGATCTCACTTTTCTTAGCAGTAGAGATATGCTACTTCTGAATCATACTACGTGTTTATATATGTGGGGCCTCGGCCCGGATAATAAATGCACGCGCGCCTCGGCTTTAGTAGTGCGTCGTCAATGGCCTCGCCATGTATACGTATACACAAGATCGTGTTGTGCCCACTTGGGCAAATCACATATGTTTAATTATGGTTAATTAATAGGTCGAGACCATAACAACAATGAACAATCTTTGACCGAAATAGGCATCGGGATCGAATTGAAAACAACGATCGTTTCGAGCATATGCGAATTTCTACCGAGACTCGTGGTAACAATACATAGGTCTATAAAGATTACGTGTCGAGTTCATGATCTTCAAATTGACAACCATGAACGAATTCTCAGAATCGCAACCCTAGAAGATACGATTCTACAACATATCATAAAACTAGGGCTAAACCGTATACGAGTCAAATTACCGACAAGTATGAAGAACGAGGCGTAGGGAGAATCATGAACATTCCCTAACGTAGATAGTTAGCCTCACATACCTTAAGTAGCCTTTGAGCTTAATACAATGTTCGTCCGCCCTTTCAACTTTGATCTATATCAATACAAGTCAAAGGGATTCTATATTAGCAATAATATTCATCTTTGGTCATCTAAGCATTTTATCAAACTTATGGTGGGCATAAAGCTCCACAACCTTCATTAATGGTGTTTTTCTTCACCTAATCCCCAACTTATTACTTCTAGTGATTCTACAATCTCAATTAGGTGTAATTAATATCATTCTCCATCACCCATATGATTATAACAATCTCAAGTCAACAATCCAAAACCTCTACTATAGTTCGTGTAATTCTCTTTACTAAACCCATTTACTATTCTCCCAAGAACTCATCAATTCACTATGAATGATTAGAGTGTAGAAGCATTACCTTTTTGACGTTCAATCCTCTTGAATTTGGGTTCTAGGGTTTCCACATCCAATAATGTTCCAATCACAACTCTATGGATTAGAAGGGTTTACTCAAGTTAGAAAGCGATTAGGGACTTGAATTCAACCTAGAATCATGATAAAACTTACCTTGGAGGGTTTTTGAGGCTTGGGACTTGTTCCCTCTGACTTTAGGGTGATTTTTCGTGACTAGGGATGTTAGGGAAATAAACCCCAAGCTTAAATATAACTTAAAACGCAAAATCCCGACCTTTTGTAAACCCGACCTTTTTGCGCGTTGGGTCCGCGATGCACGGGCATCGTGCGACGTCCTGCAGGTAAATATTATTGTGCGATCGGATGCGTGCGGGAGCCATCGCACGCGCCCGCACGCATTTGTGCGCGACACGTATCGGACTTCCCCGCACGGTGTTCGGTAAAATAGGCATAACTTCTTGTACATAACTCTGTTCAAGTCCCATAATATACCGTTGGAAAGATATTTCAAAGGGATACAACTTTCATGTTTTAAGTTTCCTCAAATTCCCAACAGATTTTTACGAAATTCGACTGGAAGGCAGACGTATCAAAACTTAGCCGATTCTATAGACTTTTAAACGCCTTACTATTAGCCATATTGCGACGATCATATCTCCTTGCTCCAATCTCTGATTGGCCTGGTCCTTATATCGTTAGAAAGCTATTTTTACGTACTACAACTTTCATTAAGGGTACTTTCCCAAATTCCCAACTAATCAAGGAGTTATCGTTACCCGAAGTAGGCCTATCAACCATTTTCGCAAAACGTTCAAACCTTCAATTTTTTCACTAAAACTCTAATGATATGAGTCTAACCTTAGTTCTAAGATACGGGGTGTAACATAACCCTACTTAAAAATTTAACAATGCTACTTAATCCTGGTTAATCCATCTTTTCTTCTACTATTTATATGCTACTTAAATTTACTTAATGCTAGTTAACCCTACTTAAGGCTACTAAACGCTACGTAATTCTTATTTTCTTCTTCTACCATGTGCTACTTTATGCTACTTAACCCCAGTTAAGGTTCCTAAAAATACTCAATAAGGCTACTTAACCCTACTTAATCCATATTTTACATACTACTTAAACCTACTTAATGCTACTTAACCGGGGGCGGAACAATATTATTGGTGGCCTCAAGCGGAACTTCAATGAGAGGCCTTAATTTTGTTTTTTGAGATTTTTTTTTTTATATATATATATATATATATATATATATATATATAAATCTATTTTTCTAACTTTTGAGATGCAAAGTTATGAATAATCGTCTTACAATGAAAAGTTATGAATAATCGTCTTACAATCGATTTCTTCTAATAATTCTTTTATTTAAGTTTTGAATAACTAAATTCACATTTCTAGTTGACATATTTAAATCTCAATAAGCAATAAAAGAACAATTTATGCTAGGTAGCAAAATTATCAAGATAAATAAACTTTAGATTAAAATATAATACTAAAGAATTTAAATAATAGAACCTAATTCAATAACTTGATCAGAAAATAAATAGTTGTTGCTTCATCTACTTCCAACAATGCTTGATATCTCAGAAAACATACCAATAATTTTTTTGCCATACTTCTCTCTTACTCCCTCCGTTCCAAAAGATTGTCTTAGTTTGACTTGACAAGGAGTTTAAGAAATAAAGGAAAACTTTTGAAATGTGTGGTCCAAAACAAGCCTTAGATATTTGAGTGACTGTAAATCATCTCATAAAGCTAAATTATTTCTAAATATAAAAATGTGTCAATCTTTTTTGGACAAACTAATAAGGAAAGTAAGACAATCTTTTTGGAACGAAGGAAATATTTGTTTCCAGAACCCACAATATTTACAAGAAGAAAATATTTTGGAGGTACAAAGAAAGTGAGTAAAGGTGAAGCTTGTAATATTTACGTTGTATTAGAAAGAGAAGAAAGAAGAGTACTTCTAAAAATCGAGAAAGGGAGTAAAAAAGTCTTCCTTGATTGAAAAAGATAAAAGAGAAATAATAATTACCCTGTCACATTTTTTCCACTATATATAGGTTGGAAAAGCTAATTTTAGGCCTTCATTTTGTCAAATCAAAGGTCTGAAAAGTTTGTCTTTCCCTTTCAATGAACTAATGTAGAGATAATACTCAAAATACCCCCCAACGTTTGACCAAAATCCCAACTACACACCTAACCTTTGCATTGGTCATTACCCCCGGACAAATTTTTCTATTAAAATGCCCTTTTTGCCGATGTGGCGGTCAATATGACAACCCCCAATTATTAACATGTGTGTCCACACGCTTTGGCCCACATGACACATCTTTAATTTTCCCCATTTTTTATTAATTTCTCCCCTTCCTCCATCCATCTACTTCTTCTTCAAAAAAAAAAAAAAAACTTTCAATTTTCCATACTCCATTTTTAGTATAGGATCCTAAAAACCCATACCCAATTCTCCTTCATCTTCATCATCATCTTCATCAACATCATCATCATCATCATCTTATTCTTCTTCATTAGGAGTTGGAAAAAAAAAAAATCACACCAACTTCTCAAATCTAATCCAAAAAAAACCCAAAATGTGAAAGGAAGCTTCGTAACACCAAGTAGAACAAAGTTCATCCATTAATTTGATCAAACAATCAAGAATTTAAAGAAACCCACTTGGTGTTCTTCATAACTTTCTCCAAAATTCTAGCAAAGTTTAATTTTCTCCCAAATCAACTCAAAGAATTAGTGCTTAAACAACTCCAACCAAGCAACAAGTAGCAACTCCAAACAAGCAACTTCCAATCGAGATTTTCTTTAACAAGATTAGATTTTCGTTTTTTTTTTCCATTTTCGTTTTTTTTTTATTTTTTTTTTTTTTTTTTTTTTGAATTTGATTTGGGAAAACAGTGATTATAAGAATAATCACTATCCTAGATCTAAATTTATAGTGGGTATTATTTTGACAAAAAAATTGGAGATGGGTATTAAATAGGGTGAAGAAGAAGATGAAGTAGCCTAAAAATGGAGGGAATTTAAATTTACCTATGTGGCATCTATGTGGCAGTCTAGTTGGCGCTCAAAAACACGTCAGATGTTGTTTTTTAAAGGCTATAACGCGGCACTGAGCAGTGTATTCACGCTCTTGTCCACATCAGCAAAAAAGGGGCATTTTAATACTGAAAAAATTTGTCCAGGGGGGTAATAGGACCAACGCAAAGGTTAGGTGTGTAGTTGGGATTTTGGTCAAACGTTGGGGGGTATTTTGAGTATTATCTCAACTAATGTAGTAATACTATTTTTTTAACAAAAGTTATGTAACTATATTTGTACAAAATGGGGTACCCAAAAGTTGGGGCCTAAAGCCCAAGCTTTAGAAATTTCACTCTATTACCGGCACAGTACTTAACCTTACTTAGCACTACTTAATTCTACTTTTATTCTTCTGCTACGTGCTACTTTATGATATTTAACCCTACTTAATGCTACTTAACACTGCTTAATCCTTATTTTCTTCGTCAACTTTATGCTCCCTAACCTACTTAACGCTACTTTTTCATTCTTTTCTTCTTCTACTATGTGCTACTTTATGCTACTTAACAGTACTTAATCCTTCTTTTTTTCTTCTTTTATTTGCTACTTCAGGTTACTTGACCCTACTTAAGATTATTTAAAAGTACTTAATCTCACTTTTCTTCTTCTAATTTATGCTACTTAACCCTACTTAAGTTTTACTTAAAAATACTTATCAATCTTTTCTTCTACTAAATAATGCTACTTAAACCTATTAACCTACTTAATTCATCCTTTCTTCTACTACTTAACGGTACTTAAACATACTTAATACACTTAAAGCGACTTAACGCTACTTAATCCTTCTTTTCTTCTTCTATTAGTTTTATAATTAGGAAGACACAATAATTAGTCCTGATGTATTTTCTTTTTCTTTCTTAGTCTTTTTTTTTTTTTGGTCTTTGTATAAATAATTAAAATAATATTATTTTACTATTTTTTTTCTTTAAAATGTTTAAATTTTACAAAGATATGTTTGCTTTAGTGTCTTGATTAGCTAATCTGTCTTTGATTTTGCTGATTCTTTTATTTGTTTATTCAGGCCACCTGGTTGTGTCACGACCCAACACCGTAGGCCGTGACTAGTGCCCGATCTGGGCACCCAAACACACCTATCAACGCTATCACAAGGTATATCAAACGTATCCAAGTATATAACGAGCGAAAGGTTGTGTTCCAAATTTATATAATTTAAAAAAATTTCGGAGTTTCCTTTGTTTTACGGACTATCCAAAATAACGGCCGTAAAATACCGCAACGAAGGCCACACAGGGGCCAACAGAACAACATATATACATATGCGGGCCGACGAAATTTGCCGCGCTAATGGAATCGCCTTTCCAAACACAACATATACAAACACAGGCGTTTTAAGTAGGCACGACCCACAAAACATGTCCACGGACCTTAAACGACAAACGGAATCATATGACGGGGACGGGGCCCGCCGTACCCATGAACAAATATATACAATGCAACGGACGAATAGATATACCAAAAATATAAGCTCCTGAATGAGAGGAGTAAGCGTTGTACAGGGTGTCTAAACAGGTGGATCACCAAACTATGCGTACTGCACGAGGGCATGATATGCGGCCCCACGAAGAAAGGGGTCGGCACGAAATATGTACCGAGTATGCAAAACGTAAAATGTAATATACAAATCGAGATCAAATCGAAATAGAAGTAAATGCATTTCCAAAATATCAAAATGTTACTTCAAAATATAAATCATGCAAGAAATATTCATGTCGATGGCGCCATAACACGGATAACACCGAAAGTTTCAAATCTCGAATCTCCGTCACATATCATACACAGATATCGCCATACACGGCATCACACCAAATATGAATGGAACTAGGCCCTCGAGCGAGGGACTCGGTGAACCATGAACACAAAGATAACACGGAGTATACCATAATGCGCACGACAACGAATCCGGCCCGGGAACCGGCGAACGATATCATAGTAGTGGGCACGAGCGTAGTAGTGCGGAAACCATATGCATATAAATAAATAAATTTCTTTCAAACTCAATAGCCAAATATTTTTACGGACATATCCGAAGGCTCAAAGTAAAATTCGGGTCAATTGGAATTAGTATAAGAGAGTCACAAACTTTTCAAAATACGGAATCTTACGAAAATATTTCATAAGTCGTATTTAGAAATTCGAGTACCATTTATATTGAGAAGATTTCAAATAACATTATGGAGCACTTCAAAGGGAGCTTTAGAATCATACGCGCATATCCAAAATATACATATCCAAACTTTGGCCATATCAAATATTTTTCGGACATCATTGTGGATCACATATTCATACTAATAAACTTGCAGATAACAGTATGGATCGAATCAAATGGGGACTTTAAGACCATATTTTCATATCGAAATATTCATCAAAGGCTTTAGTCTCTCGTTTTCTTTCGAACAACATCTAGAACATAATAAATAGAATATTTGAACATCATAAAATATGTACCAACCATATGGAATAGCTTATGGAGGTCAAAGATGTTAGCTATCCTAGTGGCTCCAAGAATAGGATCCTTTTTTTTTTTTTTATAAGCATACATATACATTTTGTTTCTCCCAAAACGGATCATGTCAAAAGAAGGAACGATAGGCTTTACATACCTCGATCGCTCGCTAATCAATTTAATCAAATCTGGTCTCTCCAATATCTACAATAATATTATCAATTACCCATAAATTAGCTACTAGTACTTAGAATTTTAAATCCCAACTACTACGTAAATTTCGCAAGATTTTTTATATATTCGCCTATCCGAATTTTCAATTGTTCTACCGTTGACACGAAATACCAACAATAACATATGGACACAACCATATCTTCAATTCTTTTATTTCAACAAGAACAACAACATATCAAAAATCAACTATAACATAGCGATGCCCGAAATTCTAACGAACACTTACAATACACCAAGTACACCATATACACTTATACCTTATTCAATACAATCTTTTCAGCAAATTTAATGAAATACTACAGCGACTACACCACAACTACATCATCTATCCATATGCAAGTAAATCACATTATTATCATTATAATCTACAACAACCCACAACAAATTTAACCCAACTCTAACCATTAAATTCCTTCATTCTCATCACATAATCCATGATAACAACAACAATAATCATATGAACATAATCATACCCTCAATCCTTTCAATTCAAAGCAAGGATAACAACATGTCCATAAAACAACACAACTTTAAATTTAACCATTTAATTCTCCATAATGCTACTAAAATCAATTCATCATTCTTACTCGAAACACCCCCCCTTACACGGCTCAATTTATAATTCAACATCAACATACATAACCCTTTTGTATTTAACACACATCTACCAAGCTATACAAGTCTAAACTACCTCCAAAACATGTAAAAAGAATTAAATCTTACCTTAGAGACAAGCTCTAATTTTCACCATGTAATGTCTTCAAAAGCCATGACCTCCATATTTTTCCTCTCGATCTTCAAATCTCTCCAATTAATTGTGTGAAGAGGGGCTGAACAATGGCATGAGAGCCGCCTGAACAAATGGGCCGAACTTCTCTCTCTTTAAGTTGAGAGCTTCTCTCACTATATATATATATATATCATATATGCTTATATATCATCTTTACAAAGTGGACATGTGTCAACTTTTTATTCAACCACCAATCAAATTCGGCCATGTGTTGTGGGCCCACTTGATCCCACTAATGACTTAATAATCTAATCATGGTAAATTAATCTCAAATTTTCATTAATATTTCCATACCAAATAAAATTGCAAGCAAGTCGTGCACTTACTAAAATCGAGATTAAAATACTTGTCTCATATCCAACAATAATCTTGTCATTGGATTTATGTTGATTTACTTACGAATAATCCGTGGTATAAAAATACGGGTCTAACGTCCTTCCCCCTTTAGAACATTCGTTCGAATGTTAAACTAGCCTCATAAGGTCTTACAAAGACTGGTGAGTCTCTTTATTGCGATAACATATAGTCTCATCCCCCAATCAATATAATCAAATGAGGAATTTTGCTCCGTAGGCATAGGGAACAAGTAAGGACACCGATTCTTCATCCCTTCTAGTGTCATCTCTTCCTGCTATTAATTGTCGCAATACGCTAATGAAAGCCACGTCTTTAGTATGCAACATTCTCACTGTCGATTAAGGCATAGCTATAGGGTCCTTCTCATAAGATAATTTCCTCTCGTTACTCCGGGCATCATCTCGTGGGATTACTCTAAAAGAGTCGCCAATACGTTTGTGAAATCGATACGGAAAATCGGATGACCGCTTCTAAATCAGATGGTAGGTCCAACTCATAGGAAATCTTGCCTACCTTACGAATAATCTAATAAGGCCCAATATACCTCGGGCTAAACTTTCCTTTCTTACCGAATCTCGTTACGCCCCTCATGGGTGACACGTTCAAGAACACTCAATCACCAATCGAAACTCTAATGTCGACGTCCTTTATTTGCATATGACTTCGACTTTGGACTACTAATAACCTTTACCGAATAAGCTTTACCTTATCAATAGCTACCGAATTGCTAATTAACTTAGTTTCACCAACATCGGACAATAGGGCAAATGACTGACATAGGCCTCACGGTGCCATCGGATACTAGAATGGTAGCTATTATTATAAGAAAACTCGATAAGTGAAAATGATCATCCCGGCTACCAAAACACACCATTCGCAACATATCTTCTAGCGTCGAATAGTACGCTCGGCTTATCATCAATCCGAGGATAAAGTACTTAAGACGCATGTGTCCCAATCTCTTGGAATGATCTAGTTAGCTATAAATTGAGTCGTCCGATATAATATATATGGGAACCTCGCGAAGTCTCACCGTCCCCCCGATATATAACCTCGCATAGTCCTTAGTTGAAAAGGTAGTCGATCAGGAGCGGGCCGATTTTGTATTCACCATAACTCTAATAGAGTCATACTTTCGTGGAGTACAAAAGTAAGTCTCGAATGAAGTCTATATTTTGGGAATCTTCATCCTCATGTATTATTCTCGACTTCTTAGAGGACTTTAATCGATATTCTACCTTCGGCTTTTAATCTCAATCCTTATAGTTGGCTACGAGTAGCGGAGTTTACATAATAACTTACATACGTCCGTGTCTATCATTAATTGGTATAATTCGACGGTTTTGACATATAAGTTCATCATCTTTTAGTAAACTTAGTCGATCGTCTTGCTTAAGCCGTTCTATAGTTCCCTTAATCTAACTTGTAATACTTTAGGCATATTATATTTTTTGTCCTTAATTCAAACTCTTCTATTGTCCCTTTATTCAGATTTTTTCTCTCTTAACTTTCCTGTCACTCATTAGGTTGCAATCTTTACAAGAATATGCGAAGGTTCCCAAATGTGTCCGAGAATTATACCTTAGCGTCGTTTCACTAGTCTTTATGCTTGGCTTCTCTTCTCTTATATCGGTATCGGGATAGATCTTTTGTTGGAAATGGCCATGTCTTATTTGCCCTTTGGTGTTAAATCTTATATACTTTGGCTCAACCCATCTTTACGTTTGTCAATATCACAACCGCATTGGAATCCTTATCGCTCTTATTACGTACTAACTCACTTGGTAGCTATTTTGTCATACTCCTTTCCTTTCTTTACTTACCCTTATTTTATTTTTTCATATTCTACTATGGAGATCCTCTATCCTCTCTCCTTTGCTACTTGTATATCACAATATCATTGACAATAACTCTATTGCCAACGTCTTAACTTCTAATCCAAAGTATCGCCTTGCTATCCCTTATAATATCCTTTAAGTTACTCGTTACCATTCTCTTGTCGTATTCTTCCTTTTTTATAAGCATCCACCTTCGATGTCATATCTTCCAAGGTCTTTACCAATAATCCTTCACTCAAATACCATCTTGGCTACGTTCATTTATCAGCTTTTAGATCTTACCAACTTATTTCAAATTGGGATCTCACTTGAAGTTTCCGAGTATCCATATTGGATATATTATAGCGTCAATTGTTTCCATTTGTACTTACTTTGCTTTCGCTACTTTTGGCCAGGTGTTTACACCATGTGCCTTTTCTTTATCATTTATAACTTCGATTCTCCACGTGCGAAACCTTAACCAAATCCCGAGGCGATGAGAACTCTCAATATATTGTACAAAATCTTATCCGATGGTTGGTACTCGAGTAATGCAATTAATGTAGCAATTTATCCGAAGCCACACTTTATCGAATTAGCTAGTGCTTATAGTCGTTTCATATTCTCCGTTAGGTAGCACTTATATTCTAATTATAAGTGTCAAGCTTTTCTTATAATACTATCTTTATCCCAACGAATATCGTGTTTCTTCTAATAAATTCACAATGCATTATTGTTTCGCAAATCCACAATCCTTGTCCTTTAAAGATTTCACTATTCACGAGGTGAAGTCGCATATTACTCTTTTATGCCTCATACTCTTTCTCTCTTGTTGTATATCAAATGCTAATTTCTAACTTATCCAAAATCATGTCGAATTTGTCTTAATAGTGGTCTTGTCTTATTATCGTTTCGTCGCACTACATCTTTAAGTCCATACTATATGTTTCCCCTTTTTATTCTATATTCATACTCAATTAATTACGTCCGTCTTGGGTACTTCCTTTAGTATTTCCCTTCGTTTCTCCGATCTATGTCCATCTTTCACGTTGTGCACGAGGAAGCTCATGCTACTCCCGTATCCTTGGAAAACACTATTTCTACATAACCCCTTTCTCGTTTTCAAATCATGTTCGTTTATCTCTTTTTTTATTTTTATCACACCTCATTTCGATATTTGTTCTGTCTTGTTGCTCGTCTTTTCCTAGATCATCTTTAGTACTTCACCAACAACCTGAAATGTATGATCCTAACAACCCACAAGTTTAAGTTTTTATTCACAAATTCCATCTCCAATTAGTCGATGAGAAGCTGATAAAATGTTACTATAAGGTATTTTCCAACCACCCATAAGAAAGCTAGAGCCCGACAAGCACCACGTAACTTCTTAGTACTTAATTCACATAGTTTATCCCCATTTTTTTTTTTTGAGTCATGAGCGAATCATTTAAATTCCCAACTACTTGTCACACGCTTTGTATTCTTCCAATAAGGTGAAACTTAATCGCCGGACATTTTTGCCCTTCAACATAGGCTTTTTCTAAAGCAAAATGTGGTTGGAACGTATTCTCGGGGTCCGTTTAAATGAATTGTGAAGTCGAAGTATATGCTTTCTCGAAATAAAATTTCCCAATAAGGATGATGCCGCTACGAATGACATGGAGGATATCTTCGAGCTTCAATCCAACGTAATAATTTACCCTATCGGTATCGACTTTTAAGACATATTAAGAACTTATATCCCATTCTTTTTATATTTCGGAAAAATTTGGGCGAGAGGTTCCTTTTACTATATGAAATACCAACAATGCCTCGCGTGGCCAACATATATACGTATATATATTATATCGTATCATAGCCATTAACAGGGCTAACAATTTCAAGTAAAAGTATAAAGATGTCGAGACTTACCTCACATGTCCAACTCAAATTACACTCGTTACACTTTCCCGTTTACTTTCCGTTTCAATCTTCAACTCTATATTTCAATCGTACTTCAAATACCTTACCCGACATATATCTTTTATACCATTGCTTACCCGTGTACCGTGTAGCTTCCAATATTATCGATCACTTTCTTCGTCGATGCCGTTCTTCAGTTGAAATCAAGGGTTAGTAAAAGGAATTTCATTTCCTATACGGGCTCTATCGCACGATCTTAGATATCAAAGAAAGGTAATATCCTAAATGTCCGTAGCTTCCTCGTTTATAGATGTGGTGCACAACACACCGATAAACAAGACTCTACTAGACACGTGTGGACATTCCGAGGACAAACCCGATACCACTTCGTCACGACCCAACACCGTAGGCCGTGACTAGTGCTTACGATCCGGGCACCCGAACACACCTATCAACGCTATCACAAGGTATATCAAATGCATCCAAGTATATAACGAAGCGACAAGGCCGTGTTCCAAATTTATATAATTTTCGAAAAAATTTAGCGGAGAGTTTCCTTTGTTTTACGGACTATCCAAAATAACCCTCGCGTTACGTAAAATACCAACGAAGGCCACACGGGGCCAACGAACAACATATATACATATGCGGGCCGACGAGGCGTGCGGCGAATGGAATCGCCCAAACACAACATATACAAACACAGCATTTAAGTAGGCACAACCCACAAAACATGTCCACGGACCTCTAAACAGACAAACGGAATCATATGACGGGACGGGCCCCGCCGTACCCATGAACAAATATATACAATGCAACGGAATAGATATACCAAAAATATAAGCTCCGGAATGAGAGGAGCACTCCAATTAGCAGAAGAGGGTGTCCTAAACAGGTGGATCACCAAACTATGCGTTTGTACCCGGGCATTTAAACGCAGCCCCCCGAAGAAAGGGGGTCAGTATGAAATATGTACTGAGTATGCAAGGCAGAAAATGTAATATACAAATCTAAGATCAAATCGAAATAGAGGTACAGAAAGTAAATGCATTTCCAAAATATCAAAATGTTACTTCAAAATATAAATTATGCATAGGGCACGAAATATGGTCGCCGTCGATGGCGCCATAACACAACATAACACCGAAAGTTTCAAATCTCGAATCTCTCCGTCACATATCATACACAACATATCGCCATACAAGCATCACACCAAATATGAATGGAACCCGGCCCTCGAGCGAGGGACTCGGTGAACCATGAACACAAGATAACACCGGAGTATATCATAATGCGCACGACAACGAGCCGGCCCGGAACCGGCGAACGATATCATAGTAGTGGGCACGAGCGATGCTGCGGAAACCATATGCATATAAATAAATAAATTTCTTTCAAACTCAATAGCCAAATATTTTTACAGACATCTGAAGGCTCAAAGTAAAATTCGGGTCAATTGGAATTAGTATAAGAGAGTCACAAACTTTCAAAATACGGAATCTTCTGAAAATATTTCATAAGTCGTATTTAGAAATTCGAGTACCATTTATATTGAGAAGATTTCAAATAACATTATGGAGCACTTCAAAGGGAGCTTTAGAATCATACGCGCATATCCAAAATATACATATCCAAACTTTGGCCATATCAAATATTTTTCGGACATCATTGTGGATCACATATTCACACTAATAAACTTGCGTATAACAGTATGGATCAAATCAAATGGGGACTTTAAGACCATATTTTCATATCGAAATATTCATCAAAGGCTTTAGTCTTCTCGTTTTCTTTCGAACAACATCTAGAACATAATAAATAGAATATTTGAACATCATAAAATATGTACCTTGACCATATGGAATAGCTTATGGAGGTCAAAGATGTTAACCATTCTAGTGGCTCCAAGAATAGTATCCTTTTTTTTTTTTATAAGCATACATATACATTTTGTTTCTCCCAAAACGGATCATGTCAAAAAGAAGGAACGATAGGCTTTACATACCTCGATCGCTCGCTAATCAATTTCCGAATCAAATCTCGGTCTCTCAATATCTACAATAATATTATCAATTACCCATAAATTAGCTACTAGTACTTAGAATTTTAAATCCCAACTAGCACTTGTCTACGAAATTTCGCTAAAGATTTCCCTTATATATTCGCCTATCCGAATTTTCAATTGTTCTCCGTTGACACAGAAATACCAACAATAACATATGGACACAACCATATCTTCAATTCTTTTATTTCAACAAGAACAACAACATATCAAAACGAGCCCCCAACTATAACATAGCGATGCCGAAATTCTAACGAACACTTACAATACACCCGTACCCCATATACACTTCTTATACCTTATTCAATGCAATCTTTTCAGCAAATTTAATGAAATACTACAGCAGCTACACCACAACTACATCATCTATCCATATGCAAGTAAATCACATTATTATCATTATAATCCCTACAACAACCCACAACAAATTTAACCCCAACTCTAACCATTAAATTCCTTCATTCTCATCACATAATCCATGATAACAACAACAATAATCATATGAACATAATCATACCCTCAATCCTTTCAATTCGGCAAGGATAACAACATGTCCATAAAACAACACAACTTTAAATTTAACCATTTAATTCCTCCATAATGCTACTAAAATCAATTCATCATTCTTACTCGAAACACCCCCCTTACACGGCTCAATTTATAATTCAACATCAACATACATAACCCTTTTGTATTTAACACACATCTACCAAGCTATACAAGTCTAAACTACCTCCAAAACATGTAGAAAAGAATTAAATCTTACCTTAGAGACAAGCTCTAATTTTCACCATGTAATGTCTTCAAGAAAGCCATGACCTCCATATTTTTCCTCCTCTTGATCTTCAAATCTCTCCAATTAATTGTGTAGAAGGGGGCAAAAATGGGCTGGCCGTGAACAGTGGCACCGTGAACAGTGGCGCCCGTGAACGCTGGCCGAACTTCTCTCTCTTTAAGTTGAGAGCCTCTCTCACTAAGACCTAACTTGCAAGATTAATTTGTGGTATAAGTGATGACTTAGTCATCCACTTATGCTTATATATCATCTTTACAAAGTGGACATGTGTCAACTTTTTATTCAACCACCAATCAAATTCGGCCATGTGTTGTGGGCCCACTTGATCCCACTAATGACTTAATAATCTAATCATGGTAAATTAATCTCAAATTTTCATTAATATTTCCATACCAAATAAAATTGCAAGCAAGTCGTGCACTTACTAAAATCAGGGATTAAAATCCTTGTCTCATATCCAACAATAATCTTGTCATTGGATTTATGTTGATTTACTTACGAATAATCCGTGGTATAAAAAATACGGGGTCTAACAGGTTGTATCAGAGCCATTAAACATATGAATAAGCTCTGATACTGATAAAAAATATATATAATATACATAAATAAGTTGTTTTTTTTAATACAATTCTTTTTTGCAAGAACACCATAATTATTAAAAATCAGGACCGACTGATAGGTAAGGCTAGTAAGGAAATGCCTTGGGGCCCCACTTATTTTAGACCTCACTTTTTCTTAAGACCATATATATGTATATACATATTTATTATTAAAAAAAAGTGTATTCCTACGTTAACTTTGAAGTTTGAAGAGATGTATTTGGGGAAAAGTACAATAATAACTTCTTTCTTTTGTGGGAGAGTGAGTCTGCATTAAATGGTCTTCTCTTATTTATCCATTTTAAATAAATCAAAATAAATAAGAAAAATGACTTAATGAATGATTGGGCTATAATATTATACAAGCTATGAGACCTATTTGTAAATAAACTAAACATAAAAATCTAATATTTCCTCCAATTCAAATCTGCTATCCCTCGCATTGCAACGGCACAGATAAAAAGATTTGCTATGTCTATTGAAGGCAATTCTCTCTTTCCCCTCCCTTCTTGCTAAGGAAGGATTGCTTCTCCAATTTACTCGTCTTTAGAACTTTGTTTTTGAGTATTCTTCTTGAGTTTCTAAATTGTAAGTTTTCTACTCTTCCTTAACTCTAGCATCAATCTTATTTTCTAACAAAAAACATTGTAGTAATAGATATGCAATTAAAGTTTATATGGAGTTACAGTTAAGTAATTGCTTTTTATTTGTGGGTGTTGTTTCTTGATCATAACTTTTACTTATTCTTTGAAGAATTCATGGTGCAAGTAGATCCTAAAACTGTTGGCCGCGAGCTCGAGGAGAATCAGGTGCGCCTTCATTTTTTTAACTTTTTCAACTTAAATTTATCATATGAGTAAGAAAGGAATCACAAATTTTATAAATTAAGTGACCGATTATTAATTGTTCTACTCAATCAACCATCGATCTGTTTTATAAAATCATCCCAAAGGCTAAAATATTTTGTTTACCAAATCAGGCGATTGATAATAAATTAATCTGACCAATCTATAAATCAGTCTGATTTTCTAAATATATAATAGACCGACTAATAGTTGGTCGGATCGATTTACAATCAGTCCTTTAAAATATTGGCACCAATCTTTAGTTTTCCTTATTTGTCTAATTTATATTACATTTGTTACAGTATAATCAGGAACATAATATATCTAGCGAGGGGGATGAGTCTTCTAAAACCGTTAGTGATGGGGATGAGACTTTTAGATGTAACGACCCTTCCGGTCGTTATGGGAAATGTAGGGTCACTCCACCAAATAGAACCTTCCCAAGGGTAGAACGAACCAATAAGAACTCGATTTTGTAAGCTTAAGAGCTGAAATTTTACTTGCTTGTGATTGTTGTTTAATTTTGATTGAGTCTGTTGGGGGATGACGTAGAAAATTAGAACTCCGTTGGGAATTTCGAGGCCATGGGTGGATTCATATGATGTTCTTATGTCTGTGTGCATGTTTTGTTTGTATTTGTGAGGCCTCGGATGAAATGTGGAGTGAAAGGGGGAAAACTGGACAAAAGTTGAGCTCACTGCCCAAATGGCACCGCCGCGGCGGTACCGCTGTAGCGGTGGGCTGACCGCTCCGTGCTTGACCATTTCTCTTGTGGCCGGCTGTTGTGGCGGCGATTACACATGGCGATACCGCTATAGCGGTGATCGGATTTCTATTGGATCCGCTATAGCGGTCACTGTCATTATAGCGGGACGGCTATGACGGTGAACGGCGATCGTCTTGCCGGCGGTCGACGGGGGGACAAAATCCATGTTTTAAAGACTTAGTCTCATATTCTTTATTCATAATACCCCAGCACAGTTCCCCACAAACACCTAGGGTGAAATTTCAAGGTAGGGCAAGAAAACTCTTGAGAGGTAAGTTTCATTTATTCCTTCTAACCATTCCGTATCATCTTCATGATTATCATCACTCTTGTGGGTCTTCAACGGTGGAATTGTAATAGAAACCCTAGAAATTGTTAAACCTTCTAAACTTGATGATGAGTTATAGTTATTATCACTTATTTATCATGTAAAGGCTTGGGTTAATTCCTTTTAATCATGAATTGAATCCTTAGAGCTATAAATTAAGTGAATTGAGACCTAGGGTTCTATAAAAATGATATCTTGACCATGAAAACTGCTTGTAGTGGGAATGTTGATATAATATTGTTATATTTTGATGATTAGTGATTACTAAGGCCCTTGATAGGTTGCATAACATCTAGAAAATCATCCACCCATTGGAAGGGTATGCTTGCATTGGTACCTGTGATTTGAGATATTGTGACTCATTGAGCCTTCTATTTCTAGACTTTGAGCGTTCTGAGGCTTTAAGAAAAGGAAAAGCTGTAGCGGAGTGACTTGCGTTGTTCTAGCTCTACGTTTGAGGTAGGTTACGGTCTACTTGAGTTAGAATTTGGTTAGTTGATTGTATGTTTTGTGAATTCTTTAGGAGAAAGCATGTCTAGTTTTCATGCATGATATTGTGTGGTTGAATTCCTATGTGAATGCGATTGAGTGATTGTGTAGGCTTCGTGCCACTATTCCTGTGTGTTAAATCTGCAGTGGATGTGTTTGTGACAAGAAGCTAATATAATCTTCTCGGTGATATTGTGATATGAAATAGTTACTTAACCATTGATAATGAGAAGGTAAAAAACGATGTCCTATTACGAGGTATGGAAAGACACAAATGTGACCTAGATTATGGGCTCATGGTCCGAGGTTAGTTCTGGAAATGAGAGGTATATTGATATGACCCGTGTCTGAGGTTCGTTCCGGAGCGGAGGTTTATGCTCGGGTCCGAGGAGTGAATCCGAAACGAGTGATACATGGACACCATGAGTCCCCTACAGGTCATGACTACTTAGCAATGACATTAGTTAGCATGTATGCACAATGAGTAGGTTATTGTGGTAAACTTATTTCAATTGTGGCTTCCGTTGATTGTGATTCTTGATATCTTGGTGGCTTGATTGTGATTATCCTTGGTTGACTTGTTGTGGTTTATTGATATTCGTGTCTGTTGGCTGGCTTGTTTATCCTATTGATTTTATGAGATATGCATGATACTAATCTTAGTCGCCTTATGATATCTACCGGTACATAGTGTTTGTCGATACTATCTTCTTTGCATTCTTTTGAGTGCAGATTGTGATACAGAGACTGCTACCCGCCCTCACATCTAGCGTTGAGGACGTTTGCTGACAGATTTAGGGTGAGCTTCTATCCATGTCAGGCCGCCCGAAGATCTTCCTCTTATGATGTCTTTTCCTATTCTGGACATTATGGCAAATTTCATTCCTTATACATGGTTTAGATTAGAGTCCTGGAACGATGACTTTCAGATTTTGGGGATTTTGTAATAGTTAGAACTTCCGCACTTATTTTAGTATTTTATGGCATGACTTATTTTATTTACTCGATGCTTGAATGAGTAATAACTGACTAACTTGATTAATATAAAACCAAACTTGAATGAATAGATGATTGTGTCTTTGGTTAGCCTACTAGAAGTTAGTGTGGGTGCTAGTCATGGCGGGTTGGGTCGTGACACTAAAATAGTTAGTGATGGGGATGAGTCTTCTGAGACATCTAGTAATGGGGATGAATCTGCTGAGGAGAATGATACATTATTGATACCAGAACGTGAAACCTCAATAGACCTCTCCCAATATAGTTTGCGTAAGGAATTGGAGGACGAGGACCACTTTGATGGACTTGTGAGCATTTTATCAAGGTGGATGTTGTTAAAAATATACAATATTACTTGGAGAAGGAAAAAGTGTACAACCAATTTATGAGTAGTCTTTTTTTTTTTCTTAATCTTTGTATAAATAATTAAAATAATATTATTTTACTATTTAATTTTTTAAAATGTTTAAATTTTACAAAGATATGTTTGCTTTAGTGTCATGATTAGCTAATCTGTCTTGCATTTTGCTGATTCTTTTATTTGTTTATTCAGGCCACCTGGTTGTATCAGAGCCATTGAACATATGAATGAGCTCTGGTACTGATAAAAAATATATATAATATACATAAATAAGTTATTTTTTAATACAATTCTTTTTACAAGAACATCATAATTATTAAAAATCAGGACTGGCTGATATGTAAGGCTGGTAAGGAAATGACTTGGGGCCCCACCTTTTTGAGACGTCACTTTTTCTTAAGACCATATATATGTATACACATATTTTCTATTAAAAAAGGTATACTCCTACATTGACTTTGAAGTTCGACGAGATGTATTCGGGGAAAGTTACAATAATAACTTCTTTTGAGGGAGAGTGAGTCTGCATTAATTTGGGATATTTTAGGGAAAAAATACAATAGTAACTTCTTCCCTTTTATGAGGGAGTGGGTACCGTTGAAGCATAATTGGAGGATTGTAGTAGCTTTTTTAGGTAATTGTAGATTTGTAGCATCCTTCTTTATTTGAGTAACTATTTTATTGCCTATATTTACCAATTTCCTTCTTCTTTTTATTATTCTTGCACTCTTATTATTATTGAAAATTCTTAAGTCTCCTAAATACCTAAACATTCTGCTACAAAACTTAGTGCTTTTGCTTACAAAAGATAAAGATTTATTTTTTGGCATCTTTTTCAAATTATCAAGCAACGCAACAAGCAATCATTATATTGAAGTAACACAACACTATTTTGATAGCATTATATCAACCTATCAATTCTTGAACTAGATTTTATTGTTCTAACTTTATCTTATATTTCATTAAAAAATTGTCATTGTTGATATTCTCATTTCATAATTATATATTATTGTTTTAGTTATTATTAGAGTTTATTCAATTTAAATATGTCAACTAGAAAACATAAATCCGGTTATATAAAAAGAGAGAAAAAGAGAAAAGCTGAAGAATTAATTAAATCCAAAGAGGAGTACTTGATAGATATTTAACAAATAATAAAAATCTTGAATTGAAAAATATGGGAGAATATGATCATATCGGAAAATATGAAAATAACATCGAAGAAGAAAATCTAGAAGAAGTTATTGAAAATCTGACATATTTACAGAAAATAAAAAAACTCCTAAATGATTTAAGTAATTGCATCGCTTAAAATATATACGATCCAAGTCAATGGGATACTTTAGATACAAAGATGAAAGATTCATTACTGGAAAAGGGACCAATTAGAATAACTAACATAAATTTTCAAAGGATAAATTATCAAGACATTTTTATACAACACATTATATTAAAAAATTGGCAACTGGGGAAAGACATGAAAGAAAATGGTTAGTTTACTCAAATGATTTAGATAAAGTCTTTCGTTTTTGTTGTAAATTATTTAATACAACTTCTAGTACTTGTAACTGTAAACTAGTTAGTGAGATAGTAATGATTGGAGAAATCTTAGTGCTAAGCTGAGAGATCATGAAATAACAAATGATCATATTATTGAAATGGTTGCGTGGGTTGATTTAGAAATGAGATTGCATAAAAATAAAACAATTGATAAAGATGGGCAAGAACAAACTAATAGAGACAGAGCGCACTGGAAAAATGTATTGTCAAGAATTATTGCTGTGATCAAAACTCTTGGGCAAAATAATTTGGCGTTTAGGGAAACAATAAAAAGATTTATCAAGAAAGTAATGGGATTTCTTTTAAGCCTAATTGAAATGATTGCAGAATTTGATCCAGTCAAGAACATATCCGGCAAATTAAGCGTGAAAAAATTTATAATCATTTTTTGATGAAAAAGAAATTTATTATCATTACTTTGGACATAATATACAAAATGAATTGATAAACTTGCTGGCAAGTAAATCAAGAATAAAATTATTGAAAAAGTTAAAGAAACGAAGTACTTCTCAATGATTGCACTCCAGATGCAAGCCATCAAGAAAAAATGTTTTTTATATTACAGAGTTTGGTTATTTCAACTACTCCAATAACAATTAATGAATATTTCTTTAGAGCTTTTAAAGGTGGATGATACAAGTGAAAAATATATTTTTGATGTTATTATAGATGAGATAAAAAATATTGAACTTGATATTGATAATTTAAGAGGATAATTTAAGAGGACAAGGATATGATAACAGATCCAATATGAAGGGAAAACATCAAGGAGTTCAAAAAAGACTTCTCGATGTAAATCACAGAGCATTTCATACACCTTGTGGTTGTCATGATTTAAAATTAGTACTTTGTGACATGGCTTATTCTTGTACGAAAGGTATATCATTTTTTGGAGTGATACAACACATATACATGTTATTTGCTTCTTCTACTGAGCGTTGGAAAGTATTAAAAGATTTTATACCCAACCTAACTCTTAAGTCATTGTCACATGAGCGTTGGGAAAGTCGTATTGAAAGTATTAAAGCATTAGAATTTCAAGCACCACAAATTAGAGTTGCTCTATTGAAATTAGTAGAAGTTAGCGAGGATCCAAAAACTAAAAGTGAAGCTTCTTGTTTAGAAATTGGGTATGACTATTTGATATGATATTTTATTTATGGTTAATAATTAGTAAAAGTTTACAATCTAAATATAGGCATATTGATGTTGCCATAGATAAGCTGTGAGGTATAATTTCTTTTTAAGAAAAAATATAGAGAACAAGGATTTGCAACTGCTATAATTTTTGCTAAGGAAATTGTATATGAGATTAATATAGAACCTGAATTTCGTAAGAAACTATTTGATGGAAATGTTGATGACGATGTCACCAAGTCTCTTGAAGAATAGTTTAGAGTTGATTACTTCTTATACATAGTAGACCAAACCATTTTGTCATTTCAAAATAGATTTTAACACTTTGAAGCATATGAAAATATTTTTGGTTTTCTATTTAGTGCTAAAAAATTGAGATCACTAACTGATGAGAGTTCGAGAATTTTTTGTCTTAACCTTGAACTTTCTTTAACACATACTAATAGTTATTCTGATATTGATGCTTTAGATTTATTTTTTGAATTAAAAGTGCAAAGAGAAATAATACAAGTAGAAGATAATGATCTAATCGAAATACTCAATAAATAAAAAGACTTGATTCCTTTCTAAATACATATATTGCTTATAAAATAATGCTAATAGTTCATGTAAACTGTTGCCTTAATCGAAATAAGTTTTTCAAAACTAAAATTGATAAAATCTTATCTAGGATCAACAATGTCTCAAGAGAGTTTGAGTGAATGAACTATATTATCAGAACAAGTAGATTATAGAGCAGCAATTAACGAGTTCTCATCCAAAAAAGCTAGAAAAGTAGACTTTAAATAAAAATATATATGAAGTTTTTTTTTTTTTTTTAAATAATAATAATTAGGGCCTCCATATAAAATTTGGCTTTAGACCTCCAATCTTATTGCGATGAACCTGTTAAAAGTCATACAAGTCACCAATTAATGAATATGCTGCCAGAGAAAACTACAATCTAAATTGACAATGAAGATCTAAGGATAAAAAAAAAAAAAACTCAAAAGTTGAAAAACAAAAAGAAAGAAAGAACATTATTGTAAAATCAAGTTAAAAGAGTAACATTACAAAATGATGAAATCAATAAAAATAGAGAGACAAGGGATGATAAGTTTCTTATTCATCCAAGTGTGTAATTATTACATACAATCCAACTATATATAGAAATACATTGAGAACACTAAAGGGTGTGTCATAAACATTCATAAACATGGATAGTAACTATTTGCGGGTTATAGCAATAAAGTGTGGGAGCATTGATCATGAAGTAATGGGGTTACTTCTATAAGAGTTATGAATAGAAAGTAGTGGAAGTTATATATAGAGGAGTAATAGACATCCACACATTAATATTTTCATAACAAATATGCGTTTGTTTCAAAAGGTCTTGCCAATTTTCTTTTTGAAAAATAAAAAATTGTACATGAGGTAAGTGGACAATCATTAACACAAGTTAGTCACTTACCAAATTCTCAGAAAGAATCAAAAAATTATTTTACTGTAATTGCAACTTGTCAAATCAAGAACAAAAGTGACTTACATAGCAATGTTAAATCTTTTTAAATAACATCACATTGATCTTTTTAGGGAATGAAAAATTGGAGAAGTTGAAGAGCAGCAAGCAAGGGATGCACTTATTTCAAATTTTAGAATTTGCTCTTATACAATTTTTTCAACTTTAGTATTCAAAATTATTCTAATTCCTACTTTTAATTAAATAGAGAAATAGTTCTTCTTCAATATTTCTTCTATTTTCTTATTTAATGGACAAAGATATTTAAGCCTAAAAAAAAATAAGTTAGCAACTTATAATAAATTCATTATATATTCTTCTTAAATTTTCTTATGTAGCAATATTAAATTCATTATATGGTAAATTTTCTTATGTTGAGAAAATGATGAATCTTGATATTTCTATATAATAATAAATATTATTTCTAAATTCACATGCTTGATTTTAAAGTTTTTAATTTAAATTTTAGCTGTTTTAGAGTTAGATGTTATTTAATTTATCAATAAATAAAGAGTTATTCTTTTTTACTTTCTTTTTTCTCCTCAACCCCAACTAATTTTTTATTACTCGCGTGTTTTGTTTTTCCTAGTGAATTATTTTCATATATAGTTTTTTTCTTTCTTTTCATATATAGTTCCAAAGGGTTAATTGATTTCTAATTTTATTACTATCTATCTATTTATTGGGTTGGGATGAACAAGTCCCCTTGTCCGTAATCCTTTTATCATAAACCCCAGCCAGAAAGGTGAGGTTTCTCCAAATCTTGAATGGCGATTCTTGCACTTCCCTTAGTCACTTCAATTCTTAAACCCCACAAGACTCACTTCTCCTTTCTTTTAACCACCAAACCTCCTCTACCTGTCATTCTTCATAGGCGTTTCTTCTCTAAATCTGCCAATGTCTCTGCAGTGTCCACTTCTTCTTCACATGTGTCTCACAATTCAGAGAATCAAAAGAAACCATCTGTTCCCACTTTCCAACAAGCCATTCAGAGGCTTCAGGTATTCAATTGGGGTTGTGTAATTGTGTTACAATTTCCTTTCTTGAGAAAATATATAATGGAATAATGCATTGCTCTTTATGGTTTCAAGATTGTAATGGGGTTGCCTAATTGTGTTACAATTTCCTTTCTTGATCAAATATACAATGAATTACTAACAAATTGCTCTTTATAGTTTCAACATTGTAATGGGGTTGCCTAATTGTTGTGTTACAATGGAATAACAAATTGCTCTTTGTGGTTTCAAGATTGAGAAAATATATAATAAATAGCAATTGTACAGAAGCTTCATTCACTTTTCTTGGACATAGTATGTTTGTTGCAACAAATAGCTCTTTATGGTTTCAAGATTGTATCAAGTCACAATTTTTAAGTGTTACATTAGTCCAACCACAAGCAAGAAACTATTCAATTTCTTTTTTGGAGGTAACTTTTCTTTTGATGATAAAGAATAGAAACAAAAACCTATTATGGGGATGTTTGTACCCTGCCTATATAGAGATAGATATAGGAACATGGTAGAGTAGGTATAATTTAGTTATACTTTGGTTAATTCAAGAATGGGAAAGGAAAGGGTGACAGGTAGGGATCTTGCATTCTTGCTAAAAGAGATATATCAATGTGGTATGCATGATTTCTTTGTCTACCATATTTTTGCAGAAGTTCTGTCTTATTCACGAGAATTACAAGATGTTTAAATGGATGGATACATATGTCTTGATTCTCGTAGCTTTCTCTTTGGCCTCCTCTTATCTATCTTAAAATTATCTATGGATTAACCTATCCTTTTAACATGATAGGAGTATTGGGGTTCCGTAGGATGTGCCGTGATGCAATGCAGCAATACTGAGGTATGATGTCATCCTTTTTAGGCTCAAAAAGTACAAGACATGATAGGAAAAGATTAACTTGCTTTTCCGCTGGAATTGATGCTTTTCTTTTTAATGAGTCTTCATACATTATCAAAGTCATAAATTGTGATTTTCAAGTTGCAAGAGCTAGGTATATTCTCCTTGCATACTTTCTTTCTTGATAGGTACTGTAACTTTTATCATAATACTGGCATAATGGGAATGCTGAGCATATTCTCCTTGTATACTTTGGGAAACGTTAATGTACTGTGTATTGCACCGAATCTGGATTGCGTACATATGATTAGATAAAATATGCTTTGTAGTGGACTTTTAGTGGTTATTAGATCTTTGAGTGTTTAAATTAGATTTACAATCTTTAGAGTTTTTTCTCATCTACTTTACTAACTTGTGTAATTTTAAATTGCACTGACCAGGTTGGAGCTGGGACTATGAATCCTCTAACATATTTAAGGGTTCTCGGACCAGAACCGTGGAATGTTGCGTAAGATTTTCTGATAGGATCATTTCATCTATTAAGTTCTCCGATACAATTAGCATCCTCATATTTGACCTGAATTTCTTAAAGGAAGAGAGGAAATGCGCAAAAAAGTCGTCCCCATCTTAGACAGTCTTTTTAATGCGAAGTAAAATCTTAGTCATTGTTGGTGTCAGTGTTGCTAAAAGCGAGTACTTCATCGCTTAAAGTGCTGAAGCGATACTAAAGCTAGTAAGAAACTCTTGCTTTTTACTAATTGTTTTAAAGAACCAATGGCCTTTTTAGAAGAAAAGAAAAGAAGAAGATAAGGAGACCTTTTAGACAAAATAGAGGCGAGAAGTTCGAACTCACAGTTGCTGCTGCTTAGTGTTTGTTTGTTGCTTCTTTTCTTCAGCTTCTACAGTTCTGCTCCAGGTTTCCACTGGTTTGTGGTTCGCTGTTGTCTGCTTCTTCTTTGTGTCTTGCTGCGGTTTTTTTTTCTGCTGCTTCCCAGACTTTATTTTCTCTGTTTGTGTTGTCTTCATTTTCTCTTTCTTGCTACTTCTCAGATTTTATCTTTTATTTGTCCTTTTTCTTTCTTCCAGTTAGTCATTTTTTTCTTGCTTTCTTCACTGAATTCAATGGGACATTTTTAAGCGGAAAGGGCTTTTTTATAGATATTGAGGTGAGTAAGGTGGGGCTTAGCTTGAGGCTTCCCGGCCGCCTGCAGTAACAGGGAACATATCCTCCAAAAATGGAATGAGTTCGCAATTAATGCCATAAGAAAGCTGCCACTTTCGCTCCTTTGAGATAAGAGTGCAACTAAAATATTCAAAAAGGCACGGGAGGCCTCAAGCTCATGCAAAGTTGGAGAATGAAATACCAAAAAAAAAAAAAAAAAAAAAGATTCTCAAGATGAATGTACCAACAATACTTTCCCTTCTTGTTTTATTAGGCCATTCACAAGAGGAATGTATCAGATTTTATTTTCTTTGTTCGTCTTTCTCTCTCTTTCTTGCTTCTTCTCAGATTTTATTTCTATTTGTCTTCTTCTTTTTGGTTAGTCCTTTTTCTTGCTTTCTTTATAGAACTCAATGGGACATTTTTAATCTTTTTTTCCTTTTTTTTTTTTTAAGAGAATGTCATGGACAATTTTCCTTTTCAGTTTGTTAATCCTTTTTATTGTTTCACTGAATTCTATTGTCAGACATATTATTTTTGTGGAGTTCTTGTTTATTTTTTTATTTTATCTTTTTATTCAAGGTTCATTTTGATATTCTTTTAAAATTGCCCTTCACTTCAATGAAGCATGCGCTTGCTTCTCGCTTAAAGCCCGAGGGCCCTTGTTGCTTTTAAGCTCGTCTAAATTAACACTGGTTAGTGTCATTGGCAATGATTATGTCAGGTTTGCCTTTTTAAGTTTTAAACTTACTTCTTCGAAGAGAAGCTATGTCATGTTGATTATCCTGTTATAATATTTCCCCACGAAGAGACGAGATCTATAGCTTTAGATGTGCTTTCTTGTCGCTCCGTGTGAGATGACATTGCCTAGTGCAACTCTTTAGTAAGATTCTCTTGTTTTCCTCCCCTTCCACAAGAAAAAGGAATCAAGTTTTATTAGGCCATTACTCTCCACCCACCTAAGGGGAACCGCGGGGGGGGGGGGGGGCGGGGAGGCGTGCGGCAACATCCTCTATCGTGATCTAGCTCTATTTAAGCTAAACTAATGCTTTCCGTATCGTGAATCAGTAAGTTTTGATTGAACAGTTACTGTGGTTTGACTGACATGGATTGCAAGCTGTTGTAAAAACTAAGGCTTGTGATATTTGGAGATGATCTCCTTAATCTAAAAAGTGGAATACATGTCATGTTATCCATCCTAAAACAAAAGTTTTGCCCACATTGCAATCACTTGTGCAGACTAATTAAGTCAAAGGACACAGTGATTGTTAGAATCTGGACAAAATTGAGTCCTCTATAGTATCTGAATGGAGATTTGGGTGTCAGATACCCATTTCTTTTCTTGCTAATTACAGATGGTCTATCATGCTTTTCGCACCTCTCAGAAGAATTGGGAGATTTCGTCTTTCTAACTAAATGAGTATGAATTTGGCAAAGAGAGAGGACTAGTCAGTTGTGCTTGCATACAGCCTTATTCCAAAATATCCCATTCCTTTAATTCACATCAGTCCTTTAACCTTGAGGTGCACCAGACGAGGTGCCTGTGGTAACTGATTCACTGTCTAGTTCTTCACTTACTCTTTTCTGGTTCACCATAATCTTAATCATGAGCATGAAGGATGATGTTATATTGGCAATGAAGTGAATACAGTAGTACATTTTCTTGTATGGCTATCAATGTGACTGTCTGATGACAGGTATGTAGAGCCTAGTATTCGTCCAGATGATAGTCGTTATGGAGAAAATCCAAATAGACTTCAAAGGCATACACAATTTCAGGTCAGTTTGCCTTCAATTTATTGACTAAAATTCTGAACCACAGTTGGTTGCTTAGTATTGTTGAAGCCCTAAATGAAATTATCGTACCTTCGACTTAATTCTTCTGGATGCCTTTTGTGTTTGAATGAAACTCAGGTGATTTTGAAGCCTGATCCAGGAAATTCGCAGGATCTGTTCATCCGTAGCTTGTCAGCGTTAGGTTTGCAACCAATATCTACTTTCTTTTTCCTGCATTATGTCTTTCGGAATAACTTATGTGGTAACTGGTAACAAAAACTTCTTCCATTTGGCACTTCTGGTAAGTAATAAAACTGCACGGCGTATCAATAGCAAAAAGTTGCAAACTCTTCCCATATGTAAGGTTTGAGCCTGGGAGATAGGGCCATGATTACCAATCTCTGTTTTTTGTGTTGTGACCAGAATGCCGTGGTCACTGAATTTGAATGTCTCTGATCTGCTTTCTAAAAGGCGTGCATGGCAACTACTTTTTAGAATAAAGCATAAATCTAGAGTTGGAACTAGGAGTACGACATAATGCAAGTTTGAGGCAAGAACATGTCGATAGAAAATGTGATTAGGAAGAATTGTAAGGATGAACTAAAGAAAACATGTCCATATAGATGACTGATCATGCTTGCTGGAATAGGTCGAGGAACACAGAGTTTCTTTCTATTCATTATTCACATAATATAACATTGACTCTGGGGAAAAAGAGAAACATACTTTGCTTTACATGGAGACCTTGATATATTGAAAAGGAATTGAGGGAAAAGCCTTAAGAGAAGCTTATTTTAGGAACTCAAAAGTTAGAAGCAACTTGTCACTTATGATAGAGAGACTATTTGTTTCTTTGTTCTAGTTAATATTGAGGGAAAAGCCTTAAGAGAAGCTTATTTTAGGAACTCAAAAGTTAGAAGCAACTTGTCACTTAATTTGTTCTAGTTAATATTTGGTATACTTGTGAGATTCCTATTAGTGTAGATGATTGGATGTTATTTGTAGAGAACCATATAGTTGTATTGGTTCTCTACTGTTCTAAAAGACTCGTATCCCACTGTTTTCCTTCCAAATTAATTAAAAGAATAACTTTATAGAAAGAAAAAGAGTGGTTGTATGTTATTTTTCTTCTTCCTGTTCTTATTCTTAAAAATAGAACATTTTGTGTAACTTTATGCTTAGGTAACAGCCATACTTAACCAAATAGGCGTACACTTTACTGTTTTTTTTTTCTCCCTTTTGGTTGTTGAACTTTCCTGCAATTTTTTCCTGCAATTTTCATGTTGTATATGTATGTGTTTCTTGTATACATACGCACATGTGTATGTGTGATTGTATATATATATATATATTAGTTCTAGAAATTGTTTTCGCTTGAGCTTTTATTTGTTGACAGGTATTGATGTTAATGCGCATGATATTCGCTTTGTTGAGGACAACTGGGAGAGCCCTGTAAGATTATTCTTTCTATTGATAAGGGATGTTTAACTTTTGTAATGCACATATAATGTTTCATGAACTGTATATTTCCTCCGTACTTATCCCTGTTCAGGCAAATCTCCAACTTTTTGTTTGGATTTGCATGAATGGGGTCTTCTGCTACATGACGCACAATAATATGTGTTCCTTCCATCTGCGTATCTCAGAGCTGTATTATTAAATGTTTGTTGGCTTGAACTACTAGTAGGTGCTTGGTGCCTGGGGATTGGGCTGGGAGGTTTGGATGGATGGAATGGAAATCACACAATTCACCTACTTCCAGCAGGTTATTCTCTTTCTCCAACTTCATTTGCTTTACTGGTTACTGTTGACTTACAAGAACTTGTCCTTTTGCTTTTCTGTTCAACCCTTATTCTATTTTTGAGCACATCCACTCATTAACTTTTAATATTCCAGGCTGGAAGCATTCAACTGATGCCAGTATCAGTTGAAATCACTTATGGGCTTGAGCGTATCCTTATGTCACTTCAGGTTAATTTCGCTTGTTGAGGTCGCTTTCAGGCTTGTTCTTACTCCTCTCTTATGATTTCTTTCTTTCCTTTTTTCTTCTTCAAACAAACGATGAGGTCGTTGTATAAATTCTGCATGCTCTTTTCACTAGGGGAATAAAGGCCTTAACCTTCATGTAGGAGGTCATCACTGCCCATATCTTAGAATATAAAGAGGCTAAACTACCTGCATTCTCTTCTGTTTCTCAAATATTTTGCTTGTTATGACTCATTATTACTTATCTGCAGGGTGTTGATCATTTTAAAAAGATTCAGTATGCAGATGGCATTACGTATGGAGAGCTTTTTCTGGAAAATGAGTAAATAAGCTAAATCCAGCCAGAAGCTTTCTCCTTTCTTTTTGTTGATTGCCTTTCTATTAGATATATCATTTTGCTTCTTATAGATTTTCTTATGCCTTTAGAGAAATGTTATTATTTACTTTTTGTTAAGACTCGAACCCAGATTGGATATTTAAACATTATCTTCTTCATTTCTTGTCATTGGGCATAACATTTCTTTTAAGTTCCAAGTCCTAACTGTTTAAGAAAATGAAACTTGCATTTATAACGTATAAAAGAAAAAGCAGTTGTTGTTGTTAAAAAAAAAAAAAAAAAAAAAAAAAAAAAGAAAAGGAAAAGCAGTAGTTGTAAAGGAGGAAGGCAAAATATGACTAGACATATTAAGTGACATACTAAGTTTTTTTTTTCTGAGATAATTAAGTGACATACTAAGTGATATACTAAGTGTCAGGCAGATAGACCAACATGTTAGATATAGACACTAGCATTAGGGTATAAAGATTATGAAAATAAGGACTAGTCAGGAAATTGTCAAACCGATACTTATTATTTATACGAGTTTCTTATGTAGTCTACCGGAAGAGCATTTAAAAGTTAAAACTGCTTCCTTCCTCTCAAATGGTATATTTACCTTTTCTGTTTTGTCCATTAATTATTGAATGGGAAGGGGCCTCTTTGGCACTTATCTCTTGAGACTTAATGCTAAGTTAGTCATTTCCAAATAAAAGGAAAAACAAAAGGATGAGATACTTGACATATGTCGATATTACAAGGCTGTAAGATGGATAATGCATGGCATATGATAAGAGCCAAAGTCGATAGACTTTTTCTGTTTGTCATGTAAGCAAATCAGTGTTTGCTATGCTTTCGTTATTTCCCAATAACCGAATACTTTTAAATACTGCATATTTGATTCCATCCATAAATTGATTTTCTTTTAATTTGGCAAAATTCTGAATTGTCTGTATGTAAAGGGTTTCTGTGGTTTACTATGTCATTAATGAAATTAGGAGCACTTATCAGAAAAAGATAAAATAAAATTAGGAGTACTTGTGCTTGATAAAACAATCATTTTCAGGAAAGAGATTCCAATTCAAGCTTCTGTTTCAGGAAGGAGATGAGTGCATATTATCTGGAGCATGCTAGTGTTGACCACATACAAAAGCAGTTTGATCTTTTTGAAGCAGAAGCTCGCCGTTTGCTTGATCTAGGCCTTGCAATACCTGCGTATGTACTTATATTTTAATGCTATTTTTTCTTCACGGAATAGAGATAAGAATAAATATTTTGTTAACTTTACACTGAGTAACATTATTCCTTACACTGTGCTAGGTATGATCAGCTTTTGAAGACTTCTCATGCTTTTAACGTTTTAGACTCAAGAGGCTTTGTTGGGGTAACAGAACGTGCTCGTTATTTTGGGCGTATGCGTAGTTTAGCCCGTCAATGCGCACAACTTTGGTTGAAGACAAGGGAGTCTCTTGGCTATCCATTAGGTGTTGTTTCTCAGAGTGATCATCTTCTTGTTCAAAGAGAAGTCTCGGAGGAAGCAACAGGAAAGGTGCCTTCAGAGCCACGGTTGTTTGTTCTTGAAATTGGGACTGAGGAGTTGCCTCCAATTGATGTATCGAGTGCATGCAAGCAACTCAAGGATCTGATTGTTCAGTTACTGGACAAACAAAGGTTGCCTCATGGGGAAGTACAAACGCATGGCACACCACGAAGAATAGTAGTTAGCGTCGAGAAGTTACATTCTAAGCAAGTTGAAAATGAGGTTGAGATTCGTGGACCTCCTGTTTCTAAAGCTTTTGACATGGAAGGAAATCCTACGAAGGCTGCTGAAGGTTTTTGTCGCAGAAATAATGTGCCTTTGGACTCCATGTATAGAAGAGCTGAAGGAAAAACAGAATATGTCTATGTCCGTTTGGTGGAGACATCAAGGCTTGCATTCGAGGTACACATAAAAAATAAGTGTTTTGTGTATGATTTCGTGGAAAAGTAAAATTTTCCTTTTCAACACCTAGCTAACCTTAGTAGAGTGTGTCAGTGACGAAGGCTACTGCTATAGATTACAAAGTTAATCATGGAGATTACTTTTGATTAAGTTTGGCTGTATTTGGTAGTATGAGCGCCATGTACTTTTATCAAGTTCTTTAAGTCAAAAAGGAGAGATTGAAAAGGAGAAGCTAGTGGAGTGTTGACCTTGAGACTTGTAGACTATGTTTTATTACAGGTTTTCTGGAATAACGTTTATTTTGGTGATCAAAATGCTAATGGATTCTAGGATGAGCCTTTGAATAACTGTCACTATGGTGTTAATGATATATGGTGTCTTTTGAACTGGTAATACTTGAGTTAATTTTTGGAATTGAGTTACGCAAAAGATCCCTTTCTTAATATGGGCCTCTTGTGTTTCTTTTGGGTGTAGACCACTATTAGACATGATTTAGCTACTACCACATTGTCGGTGATTTCACGTGGCAGTTAGCTGGACAGCTTCTACGAAGAAAGATAAGAGAAACGGAAGCTAATGTTGGTAGTATATCTCTACGAAAAGACTTGAGCTACCTTTTGGGGTTGAGTTAGGCCCAAGATCCCTGTCTTAATAATGGCATGTGGTGTGTCTTTCGAGATCCCTGACTTAATATTGGCATGTGGTGTTTCTTTTGGGTGTAGATCACTATTAGGCATGACTTAGTTATGAACGCATTTTCGGTGATTTTATGTAACAGATAGCTGGCCATGTCAAGTTGCTGGACAGCTCTTTGAAGAAGATAAAAGAAATAGCCACTGTAATTGGAGAGTTTGGTAGTGAATCTCTAAGAAGAGCTATTTGTTCAATTTGAACTGGCTTTGGTCCAAGGACCTAAATGCCTAACGCTGAAATATTTAACCTTTTTTGTTTTTGTTCGAGTTAATTTTTGCAGTTTCGTTTATGCCTTCTCACTATTAGTACGTAAAACCTGAACAATCTCTTAAAAGCTGCTACGCTGTTCTTCTGTTGCTTTGTATAAATGAATAATATAACAGATATGTTCTTTTTTTGTTTATAATACTTGAGTTTCCTAGATCTCATTGTTTGAATCACTATCAACAGGTTTTGTCTGAAGAGCTACCTCACATAATTGCCAGCTTATCATTCCCCAAATCAATGCGTTGGAACTCTGATGTATGTGCTACGACTTTGACTAACCCTTTTTCTTTGCAATATGCGTGAGTTGTGACCATGTTCGTGTTTATCTTTTTCAGTTTGTTTATTATAATCTAAGTGTTTTATTGCCTTTTTTATCCTTGGAATTATGTAACAAACCATTTTCTATAGCTGGAATAATTTGTCTTCATATTAACCTTCCTATCAAGCTACTAGGTGGCAAGGGGAAAAACATAGTAGATATTAGGATGTTAAGTTGGGTTGGAACTGAGCTTCAACGCCAAAAACACTTTGGCTGTTACTATAGAAAGATGAGGTTTCACCAGAAACTTAGTTTCAAATCCATTTAACAGCTACCTTGTCTCTGTTATTATCAAAAGGAAAAGAAGCCTTTGCTTTCCTTCAAAAGAAATTTTTCTATAGGATGTATTCAAGAGGAGGATCAATTCTGCTCAGTCCCAAAATAGTTACATCAGATAAAACAAATCCCCTAATCATGGGTTCGGGGCTATTATTCATGAAGAAGACCTGGTGCTTTACATCACTTTGAATATAGAAACTTTACTCTATTATAGCATGTGTTGCTGAAAAAAAAAAACAATCTTGGAGTGTTCTGCTGTTTTGTGTTTTCCTTATATGCCATACCACACATAATTAAGTGTTTAAGATATTATGTTCCATTTCTTTGGGGGAAGTGCGCTTTTCTTCTGATCTAAGTATATTATTTTTTTCTTTTGGATCAATTATCCTTTCCCTTTTTAGGAATTTTCTCCAATTTTTAGAACATTTATGAGTCCGTAAAAATAGAGATCCAATCAAGTTTCTTTTCCAATTTTTCATATCCTTCTTTTCCCGTTGAAGATAGAAGTTTGTCATAATCTAATTATCCATGATAATTGCTTTTTATATGAGAAAAAAAGACTAATTTATGTCTTATGGGATTGAAATATAGTAATAGTAACATGTGATTCTTGAATAATCCGCTTAACCTCTGCGTTTGTCGGTTTTCATTTGAATGCTTCCCATTCTTCCACACTTTTTTCTCTCTTTCCTATAACAAAAGTACTTGGTATAGTAAAGGAAAGTAAATCAACCCTGAACTAGTGATATATTTCCCAGAAGCAAATTTGGTGCTATTTTTGCTTTGTATGGCATTTTCTTCAAACTTATTCATCATTTTTTCTTCAATTCAGTCTTCACAGCTGTTAGTATTTTAAAATTCTATAACTGTAAGAAAATGCGTAAATTCTATATGAATATAATGTGCATTGAGAGATTGTCATGTAGGTTGCATTCAGCAGACCTGTTCGTTGGATTTTGGCCCTTCATGGAGGTGTAGTTCTTCCATTTATGTATGGTGGAGTTGTAAGGCAAGTTTGAGCTTCTGCCTGCTCTTTTTTTTTTTTTTTTTTTTTTTGTATAAAAGAAATTCCTTTACTACTTTACTCCACATGTGCTTAGAAGTAGGGTTGCGGTTCCGGTACTTTGTCAACTCTTAGTTTTTCTCTTTTTCTTTTCGGGAAAAAAAAAAAACTATATATCCAATGATTTATCTCCTCTTCTCAGGCCGGTTGGGTGGGTAATAAAGCTAATTCTCTGTTTTATGTCCACTCTCAAGAAAGTCACAATAATTTTGTGTTGAGGGAATTCAGTAACTGTTAAATAGAAGGAAAAACTCTCTGTTGGATGTGTTTAGTTGAAGGGAAAACGGAAGTTTAGTAGAAGAAAATAGTGATTGATCTCAGCTTTCTTTCAATATCCTACTATTTTCGGGCGCTTCACTTGCAGGACAGTCTATCTTGAAGTTGACTTTGTCATACACTTGGTTGCCTTTGTCTTTCTTTCTGTGAAACTTCCCAGTATAGATGTTGTGCATGGTCTTAATCAATGCAAACTTACTATGGGCTTGGCACTTCTAGCAATTTATAAGCTGTAAGTGGTCAGCCGGGGTGATCCTTTATTCTCTAGCACCACTTCATGAAAGGCCCCACTAATAAATGATTAAGCCTTATCTATTTGCCTTTTTCCCCACCAGCATCAGCTTTCTTTCTCTGATATATGGGCTCCTTCATGTTTTATCTTTTCACTTTTTCATCTGCGTTTAGTTGATTATAAACAACACATTCAAGTGAAAAGTTACATTGAGAAGGAATGGTCTTTTAGGGCTAGGAGATAAATGTGATTCCTGAAGCTCTGATACCATTTCACAGAAAAGAGGAGATTTAGAGAGATGGAATTTGCTTAATTTATTTCTTCAAAACTCTTGCAGATTAAATAGAGTTTAACAATGCAAAAGAAAGGAAAACCTCTAATTGTATCCCTATAAATCTCCTAATTGCCCAATTATATGGATTGAGAATCCAGTTTTTCCATATTTACAGTTATTTACATTTTCATCAGTCTGCAATAGTTTAAGCTTTGATTTTCATTCTCCAAGTTAGTTTACTTCAGAGCCCAGTTGGAGGTCACCAGATTTTCTTCATTAATGAAATTCAATATCTTGAATTTGCTCTAAAGCCCAGGGTAATTCTAAATACACACTTGTGGCACATTTGTTTGGATGAGTACTTGTACTGCATATATTTTTGTGCATTTATCAGTAGCGTTACTGCTCTTATGGGATCAATGTTCGTTCTTTACTGGTTTTATTTATGGTTTTTGGTTTGTCTCTTACTACTGTATTTCTTTTATTTTGCTACAGTGGAAATGTGTCTCATGGTCTACGCAATACTCCATCAGCTACAGTTAAGGTCTGTACACAAAATTATAGACATCTCGCTTCCGCCCGTGCTCACCATTTTTTCAACTTATGTATTAAGTAGTGGAAGTTGGGAATAACACACTTTATCTTTTGGAAGCTCTTCTATTCTTGTCATCATGCTCAAATATTAGAACCTGGTCATCCTTTTGTTGCATCTGCTGTGTTTTCTCTCTTATTACACTTGAAAATCAAGGGAAATTGATATTGTTATATGTTCAAAGTATGTCTAGATTCATTGAACTTGAGTATGCAGGCAGCATTGAAGTCCTTTATTTCAATCTTGTTCCATGGATCCACATTGCCTTGCGACAGTGTCCAATCATGTTTGTCTCGGGAGAGTGTGCTAATCAATCTTAGGGTAGTGCCAAATCAATTTATGTTACACAATATTTCTTGGCAGTAATATTCAAGGAGTGCTATTCCGACAACACTATTCCAGTAGTACTTTCCCTACGTCTATTAATTTGTGAACTACTGATTGCGGCAATGTTTATACCAACAACAACAAGAACAACAAGCCCAGTATAGTCCCACCATGTACGCAGACCTAACCCCCATTAATTCCGAAAGACCCTCGGCTCAAGAGAGGAGGGAGAGAGGAAGACAAGAGGAGACCAAAGGTCGAGATGCATATCGAAAACAATATGATAACACGAATGCCAAAAGCGAGAAAGTCATGTTTATACCTATAGATGAATAAAATAATCAAAGTACAACGGCAATGTTTATTAGTTAAAAAATTTCAAACTCAACTAAGTTCACCACCTTGAGATTAAGAGGGCTTGATCAAGGAAATTAATTTTATACTTTCAAAATGTCTAAATTCACTCTATTTGAATAGGTAAATATGAAAAATAATAATTTATAGAATATTGTAGAATGTCTTTAATGTTAGAATATTGTGTATCAGCCAGTTTTATAAGTAAATTGGAAAGACTCTAAAGGAACTTCCTATTCAATTCAGTAGATAGAGCAAGAAAGTTTCATTTAGTAAGTTGGGAGGTGGTTACGTCCCTAAAAAGATGGGAGGCTTGAGGTGAAAGATCTTCGAGTGTTCGATAAAGGCCCTTATCTGTTGTTAATAGTCAATTCAATTCAAGTTCTCTTTTCTTTTCTCTATTTTAAATATCTTTTTGAGATTCATAGCTTCACTTTTTAAGGAGAATTGCTATACTTCCTCTACCCTTGGAAGCAAAATCTCTGATGGATTCTTTCGACAAAATACTACAGATTTTGGATGCAGAAACCTATGCAAATGTAATGCAGGATGCTGGGATTCTTGTTGATGTCGAGGTAATTCAAGTTCTGCATAAACTTCCATACATACCTACTATGCTTGTTAATGATCTTTTTGATGTTTAACCATCATCAAATATCAGCATCGCAAGAAAACAATTGTGGAGAACTCAAACGATTTAGCAAAAAGTGTACATGGACATATTGTAATGAAAAGTGATTTGCTTGATGAGGTAATAGATGAAGTTTCAGACTTTTCCTATTCAAACGTCGACAGAACAGTATTTAAGCATTTTCCTGAATGCTTAGGTTGTGAATCTTGTTGAGGCACCACTGCCTGTACTTGGCAAATTCGATGAGTCCTTCTTAGAGCTTCCAAAGGAACTACTTATAATGGTAAACTCTCATACTCTCTGGAACTTCAGTTGTTTTGTGGCTGTCTTCATTTATGATACTATTAGGGTTGCGCAAAAAATGTGACCATCTCTGGTGAAGGAAATAAGCATGGATATTCTACTTGTTGATTATGCCTTTTAAAGCCATCTCGTCTCTCAGAATCAGAAATCTAGACGTTACAGTTTCTGGGAGATATGTAATCGTTCTGGTACTGTAGGCTTAAATGCTATTAGAGCTTTTCTTTAGGATTAGACACTATATGTGTCAACTTCCTTTTCTTGACCAAAATAATATCTCTGTAATTGGATATCCAAACACCAATTACTTAATTCATACAAAACTGTTTACCATTGCAATACGTGGAGGAATATAAATAGACTTTCATGGATCCATGCATATCGGTTATTCATCCCCTGCCTTGTAAGTTGGGGTGCCGGTGACTGTCAAGCATGGCCTTGACTGCAGGGTCGCGTTTTTCCTTGCTATTGCATGTCACTATTCTTAAGCCTTTTTGAAGCTCTTCATCATGTCAGAGTTAGTTAAAAATTTCTTTCTTTTTGGCATTATGCAGGTGATGCAGAAACATCAAAAATACTTCGCTATGACTGATGAGAATGGGGAACTGTTGCCATACTTTGTCACAGTGAGAAATACTAACTGTGTTGTATCTGTGGCAAACTGTGGCCTGATTAGCTTAAAATGAGATGTTAGTTTGTAATTGGTAACTCGTTATGGATCTAACTTTCAGGTTGCAAATGGATCAATTGATGAAAAGGTAGTTAGGAAAGGAAATGAAGCTGTGCTAAGGTTACTATCCTTTAGTTTAGTTCTTTCCTTCAACATTTCTAAAGTTTTAGATCTAGGTGCTATTTGCAGGAGTTGAAGCAGGCTTAAATAAGTTACTTGCACTTTTTATGATTTTACTCCTTTATCAGCTTACTTTATGATAATTGGTATATGCTCATACACATTGCAGAGCTCGATTTGAAGATGCAAAATTTTTCTATGCGATGGACACGAATAGAAAATTTTCCGAATTCTGTACTCAACTAAAAGGGATTCTCTTCCATGTAAGTCTTAGAATTCCATCTTGACTATCCTCTTTTTTCCTATTGCGGCTTGACTTCAAATTTCTAGCAAACTGTAGCTTTTGTTGGCCTCTTTAATCAGGGAATTTTTGTTTTAGGTTAAATTTAGTTACATGTTTAAGTATTGAAATCCTATTCTAAGTAAAGTCTTAGAATTGATTGTTATCAAATCTGAAATTAGTCTTTTTTTATGTACATACCAGCAGTTTGTTTTTGCAATCAATGAAATCTCACTTATTTTAAAAATATCAATTATGAGATTGTAACCTCATATGGTAATATCTGACTAGAGCATCAAGCAAAATTTCTATTAAACGATAGTCCCACATGGTATATTTTGCTAGTGGCTCATGCAGATATGTTAGTCTCTAGTAGTTTTCGCTAAATGATGACGTATCTACGCAGGAGAGGCTTGGGACTATGCTAGATAAAATGTCACGAGTTCAGAATTTGGCTAGTGAAATTGGGCTGTCTCTTGAAATGAGTGAAGACAAACTCAAAATCATCCAAAATGCGGCCTCATTAGCCATGGCTGATCTTGCAACTGCAGTTGTTACAGAGTTTACTTCTCTCTCAGGGACAATGGCACGCCACTATGCACTTAGAGATGGCTATTCAAAGGAGGTAATGAGAACCAAAAAATTTTATGGTTACTTTTGTGACTAGTTGACTCTTCAGTTGTCAATTGATCCTAGATTTTTGTTTTTGGTTGTATTCTAATTGTATTTGCTAACTGATCATATGCGTATGTGTGTTTATTCTAAATATACATCACCTTATATCTGGTCTGTGATTTAATTACTTTACTAGCACTACTGCAAAAGAAGCATCTTCCAAAGCACTGAGGAAATGAGGTCAGGCTGATACTTTGTTTCTTTTAGCAGGAGCGGTGAATTGCCGAGGGAATCAATGTTTAATTTGTGTTTTAGCAGGCAATAATCAACATCAGAAGAGTTTTATTTCAAAGAGGGGGGAAATTTTGTAACAAATACATTAGAATGTTTAGATAGTTCATTGTTCTATCCTTTGTTTTGAATAAGACAAGAATTTCTTTTAAATTGGAAAATGAGTACAGAAAAGAGGACCAGGTGTTCACATTCTGGAAAAAACAAATTAAGGGCATAGTTTCATACTAATAGTTGTATGATTATCCTTGTAGGTCCATGATTATCCTTGTAGGTCCTTGTCTTTCGATTCTTGTTACTATTTGTTGTTGCTTGTACTTCAATTATCAAATTATTTTACTTTCTATAGTATTTCGCCATGCCTTTTATACTGCTTTGAATATCTTGTTCTTATCGCTAGTACTATTTGATTGCTTCTTTTACTATGTTATCTATCATATTATCTTGCTGCTATTACTGCTTATTATTATTGTTTATTATTCCTGATGCTTTTTCATCTCTCTTTGAGCTGGGGGTCTATCGGAAACAGCCTCTCTACCCGTCAAAAGGTAGAGGTAAGGTCTGCATACACTCCACCCTCCCCAGACCCCACCTGGTGGGATTATACTGGATATGTTGTTGTTGATTGACAAAAAAACCACTGTATGGTGTTGACTGGCATTGTTCCTGCCTTGTTCAATTAGTTCTAGTCATTATTTGTACAGATGTAATCTAGTGTAGGTGATGGGTCCAGAGTTGAGTTATTGTCCTTGAATTTTGTGAAGTTGAATATCTACCTTTCTGTAGATTCCTCTAACTTTCTGTCTAGTGCACAAAATCTTAGAATTCTAAATGTTGAAGCTTTACGCTTTGAAGGCCATAAAGGAAGGAACCAGAAATCAGGATGTCTTCGTTACTCCTCTTAACTTTCTGTATAATGCACAAAATCTTAGAATTCTAAATTCAAGTTACGCTCTGGAGACCATAAAAGAAGGAACCAGAAATCAGGATGTCTTTGTTCCTCCTTAATACATAGATGTGTCTTCTTCTGTTGGCTTATATGTTTGCATTCATGTGTAGTTATGTACTTCTGTAACAGTATTGTGATGCGCCTCATGAAGCTAAGGCAATGCAATATCGGTTGTTTTTACAGAGAAAGTTGTGGTGTACTTTGTCAAATCATGTGTTACAAGCTTGATGCAGAATATTGCTGAGTGATTTTTGAATAGATCACTCAATTGCTTTATAGTACCAATATAATTTAATTACGTCCCAATAATACATTTGGCCAAAGGCCGAATCAAAGGTTTACTATTTCAAAGAATTGCCGGCTATTTAAACTTGTTGAAGCAAAGGCTCACTAATTCAAATAATTTCCAGCTATTTAACTTTGTAGATTCTCACTTTTGATAGAAATTTTAGTGTCACCTTTTTGTGATTTATTTCATTGTTTTGGTGTTCTATTTATGTTATCTGACTACATTAAGAGTTTTTCTGTCATGTGCTTTACAGATTGCAGAGGCATTGTTTGAGATCTCACTTCCGCGATTTTCTGGAGATATGCTCCCAAAAACTGAAGTTGGGACTGTTTTAGCAATTACTGACAAGTATGACTACTGCTGGTTACCTTTCAGTTTAAGGTTTCCAGATGGTCAGTAGGATTAAGGAAAAGTATGATTCATGTCACTGTGGGATCAATGTTGGATGATTCGTATTAGACACCTGATACATGTTATGCATTGACTTAAGGGAGAAATTCAGAAATGCACCAAAAAGTGTAGTGTACTCGTAATCATCTTCTGATTGGTAGTCTCTAATCTGCTAAACCCGATTAGCGTTAGCTTAATTTCGTGTCAAAATGTCTATTCTTCGAAATTAGCTTCCACTAATAGTGCATGCAAAGGTTGCTTTAGCTTGCGGTGCTTCTACATGCTTTAACTTTAAATTGCATGCACTTCTTATCCTAGTGATACCATGACGAATGTCTTCCCTTAAATTTCATATGTCTTCCCTTAAATTTTATTCTCTTGGCTGCGTAGTTTCCAATTTTTTGTCGTCTCTCATATAGTGATATTCTACTGCAGGCTGGATAGCATTGTTGGCTTATTTGCTGCTGGCTGTCAGCCAAGCTCAAGTAATGATCCATTTGGCCTGCGAAGGATCTCCTACGGTCTTGTATGTCTCAATCTTGAACAGCCTTATTCATTTAAAGAATTGTAACAATAACACATGCTTTTGTTTTCCATAGGTGCAACTCTTGGTTGAAATTGACAGAAATGTGGACTTAAGACGGGCTTTAGAACTTGCTGCTGCAGTGCAACCCATTGAAGTAGATGTCAGGATAATCGATGATGTAAGATGACCGCCCTATTTGCTTAGTTTAGAGTTTTACAGAAGTAGTGACTTGATTCTGTCTCTGTTGGTCTGGGTAATATTGAAGGGTAATTATGTCCCCTTGCAGTTGCCTGTTCGTAATACTTACTGTTGAAATAAAGGATGTAATTCACCAGCTGCAGTACGTCCTGTAGGCTGGATATTTAAATATGCTGTATACTAGTAATACTAAGTTAATATAGATAAACTCTAGCAATAAATTGGTCGTCTTTTGTCCTTTGTATGATGCATGCAGTCCTTTTCTTATGTTTTATCCTTGCAACTTTAGGAGTCATAAATATGACATGATTCTTCTTTTTCTTTTTCCATTTAAGGTACATCAATTTGTAACACGAAGACTAGAACAATTTCTGGTATGTTCCATTTTCATGCACGCTATTACTCTGCTGTTGTTATTTTGTTCTTCTGGTTTTCTTTTATTCTTCTTTCCACAGTTAGTAATCCTTTTGAATATGTCTTTGGTTTCTCACTTGCCTCCTCTAGGTTCCATATCTTTATCATCTTAGTGCATGAACTATTTCTAGGTTTCTTTTTGTTCAGTATTTGAACATCGTGGGATAATTTTGATCTCTTCAATAAATCCTTTTTTATCAATTATTCATGTGAAGAGGAGTATGGTCTTTGACAGTCTTAGGACCATTCTATTACTGCCCCCTCTCCCCTCCAAAAAGCAAAAGAAAAGAGGAAAGAACAGAAGACTTTTTAGACAAAGTGCTATATAAATTTGACACATGCTGCTGTGTTTCAATTACAGATGGACAAAGGTATAAGCCCAGAAGTTGTTAGGTCTGTTCTTTCCGAGCGTGCAAGTCGACCTGGTTTGGCTACTAAGTCGGTGTACAAAGTAACCACTATCCTTTTCCTTTCTTGTGCACTCACTTATTTGTTATTATTCTTTGCTGATAATTTGCCTCTTTCATGTCTTAAGAGGCAGTACTTTTTCTATTCCGTATGGCAATTTGAAAGTTCTCAATTAAAATTTGTGTAAACAAAAGTCAGCATAGTAGGGATCTAGTAGCTCAGTTGGTTGGCTACTTGAACTTTCACCTTGTTGGTGAGGGTTCGAATCCCCACATTGTAATCCCCTTCCCCTACCCCTATGTAATAAAAACAATTAAAAAAAGAAGAAGCATATCCTATACCTAAGAGGTTCACAGCTTATGAATGCTCTATGGAAAGGAGTTGTCTTCTCTGGCTAATACCACTATGCATGTTGAAGTATCATTGGCACTAGTGAGTGTTCTCTCTTGAAAGCTCTTCATTGCTCTCTCCCTATGCTGGACGTAACTGCTCGAGAGAGTTTCCTCTTGAAAAATTGGACGCATTAGAGATACACCTGAGTGTCCAGGAGTTTGATGTTTCTATGAAATATCTGCAACATGATGTTACTCCACTAAATGTTCAATTGTTGTCTCCTTCCAAGCACCCCCCTCCCCGGCACTCCTCCACTATGGTTAAAACTTTAGTCTCTCTTATTTTATATGAATTGACTCTTTTGTACCATTTCTCCCCCATTGCGTCATAGTTCAACTTTGAAGGCAAACTTTATATATTTGAGCATGTTCTATAGCACTGATGATTTTTAAAAACGATGTTTGTTAAGATATTCTGAAAACCTAATTATGACAGAAATACAGTTTTATGTATATTTAGTTTTGATTTTTGCTGTCCTTCGATTTTTGTTACTACTTGTTGTGTCTTGTGCTTCGGTTATCGCATTATTTTGTTGTTGTTACTCTTCCTGTTACTGTTGTGTAATGCTTACCGTATTATGTGATATGTCCTCTTTACTTCTGTATTTTCTTTTTCACTTGCTTTGATGTGCGTTACTTGAGCCAAGGGTCTTTCTGAAACATCCTTTCTCCCTCCACGAGGTAGGGGTAAGGTCTGCGACACTCTACCCTTCCCAGATCCCACCTGTGGGATTTCACTGGGTATGTTGTTGTTTATCTAGAAGAGTTTATGCATATTTGCAATTTGGACTTCGATATGTTGTGTTAAAAATCAGTGATTTCTGCATAAGGAGGCAAGATGATATCTTGAGTCATATCCAGGTCCCAGGACACAGATGGACGCATTAGAAGTGCTATATTGGGAGGAGGTTGTATTATTCTTAACGCTCTTTTCGGAAGTTTTCTGTGTGGCTCTGAATCCGAATATATACAACAACTATGCTTCAGTCCCAAACAAGTTGCTGAATTTGAATATAATTTAAATTAAATATAAATTATAACTCTTCATCAAGAAATATAAAATATAACTCAAGAACTTTGAGCTTTAATCTTCAAATTTGTGGCCAAGTGTTAGGAATCTTTTTTTGTTGCTTCTTTTGACAAGTTAAATGTCTTGTATTGTGTCTTCGTCTCATGTTGAATACAAAATGGTACAGTTGGTTCTGGAGTGGTGCAATGGGTTAATTAGTATAGAAGTACTTTTTCGAATTCATTATGATGTTTTGGACTGTATAATTGATATTTATTGCCGTCATTTGTAGATGGAGTCCTTGTCCAAAGGAGAGCTTTTGCCTAAGGTTGTTGAAGCATATTCACGTCCAACAAGAATTGTTCGCGGGAAGGATGCCAATGTTGATGCGGAGGTATACTCAACAAATTTCTTTCTGTAACATAAATCTTCTTTGTGATTATACTCCACCATACCGGGTTTTGAACTTGCATCTGTAGAAAAATGGCGTTCTTTTACAGAAGTTGCAGAATTTTTCTTGTACTTTTTTATTCGCATATTTCTTACTTGTACTTTTTAATTCGCATATTTCTTATTCTTAGTTTTCTATTACCACTTCTCGTGTCTTTTACTTTAATTGTTTTGCTATCTTTTCTTACTTGTACTTTTTAATTCGCATATTTCTTATTCTTAGTTTTCTATTACCACTTCTCGTGTCTTTTACTTTAATTGTTTTGCTATCTTGATAGACTTCAGCCGAGGGTCCATCTGAAACAACCTCTCTACCTGCCAAGGTAGGGGTAAGGTCTGCGTACACTCTACCCTCCCCAGACATCACCTGTGGGATTACACTGGGTATGTTGTTGTTGTTGATACAGAAGGCATTTTCATGTTATCTAGTGCTTTTCTCTTTGATACAATTACAAATAATTTTTTTCAAATCTGCTCTGCTGGATTGGTAATACAATTGTTAATATTGTCAACCTCTATGGACATCTTACAATGTGTAGCATTGGATTTTCTTTTTAGTCAAGACAAGAATCATGACTTCTTGCCGTTGGTGATTAGTAGGTAGAGTATTGAGCATAAATTGATGTTTTGGTTGATTAACTCTATGAAACACTCAATTCTGCAACTTCAATGATTTAGTTGGCTGCCTATTAGCATTCTTTGTTCATATTTAGTAAAAACATCATTTCATTGTAAATTAGGTGGATGATCAAGCTTTTGAAACAAATGAAGAGAAAGCTTTGTGGAGCACTTTCTTGTCACTACGAAGTAAAATTCATCCAGGTATTGCCTCACCTCCAGATGAATAACCTTTCCTAATATATTCAAATAAATATAGTTGTCTGGTATGTTGATGTTACATTTTGTAAATACATTCAACTTTTTCTGCTTTTTGGGTATGTTGTTGTTGTATTCAACTTCTTCTGCTCCTTGTTTATTCGTGGGTTGAGTTTTTCACCAAAATATTTGCAATGTATATAACTGTTCATTTACAGATATGGAAGTTGATGATTTTGTTGAAGCATCCTCAGTACTTGTAGAACCGCTGGAGGATTTTTTCAACGAGGTCTTTGTAATGGTGGTAAGTTCCTCTGATTTCTTTTTACTTTCTTAGATAGGAGAAACTTCAGAGTTCTGACGCATGGAACAGATAATCTGGATTTGTGCACATCCAACAGGGTATAGGCTTAATAGTCTCTGCTTACCATGGTTTTTCCTATCTTAAATGAAGCACATCGGATAGAGCATCATGTTTGCCTTGTTAAGTTTTCTTTTTAGCTTCCTATTGAACGCCGCATTCCTGTCTTGGTGCATGCATCAATCTTGTTCTAGCTTAGACATCTCCACTGCATATTGTCATACACCAGTTGCAATTAGCCATGGTTCTGTTTTAGCTTAGACATGCACTGCAGATTGTTTCTTAACTATGATAGTAGGCTTTTTCCTACCACAACTGTATGTTCTCTCATTTGGTTTTCACAATGTGCACATTTCTCACACTTGGAAAGCAATCATGTACATTTCGATGAACCAAAGTAGTCCAAAATTTTGGTGAAGCATAAATCGACGCTTGATTCTTCAGTGCTGATACAACTAAAGTGCATACTTGTGCCTCCCATTCTTCACGTTAATTGTTCTTTATGCATATCGCAGGAAGATGAACGGATCAGAACAAACCGGCTTGCACTGCTGAAGAAAATAGCTGACTTGCCAAGGGGAATAGTAGATCTCTCAGTTTTACCGGGATTTTGAAGTATGTGTACATTGTCCACTTAGGTTCATACTATCAGCTGAGGCAACAAAGAAGAACAGCTATCGCCTATTAGCGAATAGTAAACGGAGTCATTTTTTCCGTGGAGGCAGCTAGGATAATGTATACGACCACAACAGGAGCGAACTAAATGAGAAACTGTTACACAAATCTCATGACAATGTCACAGTTTGCATTTTTGACTGTTGTACAATGTATCAAGTGAATCAATAAAATGCACCATCGCTTGTATGTTCACATTGCCTGAGAAATATATGATTTTGTTTCAAGTTTTCTCTTTGAAAAGGTATCTTCTCAATTATTACTCAAATCAAAAGTGAGTACAGCAGAAATAAAAGATGGTTGGACAAACCACCATTCCATCGAGACATAGAAACAACCGCTCTACCTACTGAAGTCATTTTGTTTCAAGTTATTCAAATAAAAGCTGTAACTAATAATTTTTGAACTTACTTTAGCTTCTCACGTCTCAGTTGAGTATATCTACTTGATATAGTACGTGAGTTTTGGGTTGGTATAGATACACTTTCGTTAAGTAGAGGCATGGCACTACATGGTTCAAATGTAATTTAATGGAATCGCATTCATCGAAAAGTTATATTTACATTATAAGATGAATCCAATATATAAATAATTCTCAAAACTTTATGAAGCTAGCGTTGTACATAGCTTTGATTAGAACTTAAAAAAAGAGTTTTGGAATTGTGTGTTCTTAAAGGTTGAAGTTCAGTTTGGACATGCATATTACTTAAAAAAAAGTGAGGTTTTGAGTTGAATAAAATTTCACCCAAAAACTGGCCCAAACTAGTTTTTGGAACTTAAATTTTTTCTTCAAAAATATTTCAAAAACTGGTCAAATTGCATGAACAAACAATGTTTACAATCTTCTTTTTGGAAAAAGGTCAAAAAAAAAAAAAAAAAAAAATTCTATGTCCAGAGGGAGCGAATTAGTCAAGAAAGCCTTTCTTATTTACTCTTCAACTTATTTGACCATATAATTTCACTGGTCAGTCAGCTGCATAAGTGTTTCCAAGATGCAACTTTTCTGCACAAGTTTTTGTTTTCTTGTATTCATTCTAAGTTCTCAAGAAACCCCACAATTTAGACAGCAAGAGTTGAACGAATAATAGTAATTGCTAACTCTTTCAAATTTCTTGACTATTTAGTTGCTCCTTATTAATCCAAAACTTTTAACTTACCCGATTTATTGTTTATTTTTTTTTTATCAATATTGTATTTTGCAACGCCCCTAAAAAATAGACAACGAAAAATCAAAGAAGGAAAATTAGAAAAAAGAAGTTAAAGCTAGTTCGAGCGAAGCAATAATTTTTTGTTGTGAGCTATTATAAATGTATATTTCAGTTATACTTACTATTCTTTTCACATAGAAGCGATAAAAAATGAGTACAAAAACATGTGAATAAAATTCAAGGATCATTTTCATCTATTTGGATAGTCAAATAAAATTTAAGGCTAAAATGCATTTGACCTCAGACTTGGACAACATAGTAGCTTGGTGGGTGCCGAGATACCCGCACGTATTCGTATATTCTCTTGACAGTCCCTCTAATACAAGAATTGTTAAATTTATCACCTCCTTTCTTGACTTAGACGTGAACATAGAGAAGGAAAAATCAAATCGGTGGACCATGAATAATGAAACCGACATAGATGGAAAAGTCAAAGTGGCTGGGTTGGCACACTAAGATGTCCGAAAAGTAGCCAAGGTGTGTGTAAAATTACAACCTGTTTAATACTTGATTAGTACTACTATTAACTTTTCAAGAATGGAATAACTTAAATCTTTTTGAAGCGAGCAAGGGATATTGGGGTCTGGTCAATCAGATCATCATTTGATTTCAATTGTAGGCCTAGAAATGACGAAGAGCGGAGAGCTGTGTTATTATGATGGTCAAGGACAAAAGACAAGTACTAGTTTAGGGAATGAGATTGAAGAAATAGAAGAACATGGGAGTAATGGTGGTTATGTTCCGGCAAGTGAGTTGTTGGAGATCAATACAGGATTAGCTAGCATAAAAGAAGTTGAAGTTGAAGGTAGTTTATATTCCTTTGATTTCCACAACAACAGGGATCATGCTGTTGTCTATGTTGCTGTTGGACATAGCAGTGGTAATAGTAATAAGATTAGCAAGGACTCAAGCATGGATGCTGTTCTTTGGACTCTCAATCATGCTGTCCCGGATTACTCTTCGACCATTCTTTTCCTCATTCATATCTATCCAGAGACCAAGTACATCCCTACTCCTTGTAAGCTAGCTAACCAATCATAATCTCTATTTTAATTTTCATCTCTCAACAGTAGTGTATACTTCAACATTCATTGACTAATTGTTATTTGGTGACGATGATGGTTACAACAGTGGGATTGATTCCAATAGGTCAAGTGAGTGCAGAGAAAAAGGAGAACTACATGGCTCAAGAAAGAGGCAAGAGACGCCAGTTCCTTCAAAAGTTTTTTGATGCATGCGCTGCTAGAAAGGTATACATGATTATTGGCTACTCATTCATCTAGCATAGCTTCTTGATAAACAAAGATAGCATGAGGCTATGTATGACTTGAGGCTAACCATGTAAAAGAACATTCAACAACAGGTTAAAGTTGACACCATACTTATAGAGAGCGACATGGAAGCAAAAGCCATACTGGACCTTATTCCAATCTGCAACATAACAAGGCTCATCTTGGGCACCTCTAAAGCCAATCTCAAGTATGATTACTATCGATCTCACTTAAATTTTAGTCCCGTCCTAGCTTTGTCCTTATTTCTGAATCTTGTTGATCTTAATTAACTGGCGTCCCTCTTAAGTAAGTATTTCTTTTTGATGGATCTTTAAGGAAACTAAAGTCGAAAAAAGGTTGCGGAACAGCGGATCAGATATTACTAAATGCGCCTGAATTCTGTGAGGTTAAGATAATATGTGAAGGCAAGGAAATGGTTGAGCTGCAGATGTTTGAATCTCCTCCTCCCGGCCAAGCCAATACTGCTGACAGTCCAAAGCCAATTCAGAGTCATACCCAAGATCAAAATAGAGCCCAGAATGAATCATTCGTATGTGGATGCTTTAAAGCCAGAGTCATGCCTTAAAATCTTCAGCAATCTGCATTAGCCTATATCAATCCCAAAATTCAAGGTTGGATGTCAATTTCAAGTATTAACCCCAAACCTGCCCCAGGGTTTATCATATCATACAAAATTCATGAATATTGGCAACTATCGTACATCGAGAAACAATGAATATACACACCATTGCTGATATGTTCAAAAAGATGTAAAGTTCTTTTCTTTGGCCTAATTCAATCATCCTAGTGAGTAGCTTTTAGTATAGACAGTTGTCACTCTTATGAAATGATAGTTGCCTAAGCTAATGATGGTTGCTGAAAAGTAAGAAAGAAACATGGGTGTTTCCTTCTTTCCTCAAAAGAGACAAAAGCAAATTATATACATACATGAGAAGGTAAAAGGTAGCAACTTTACTGTGGATCAAATGTCTGGAAATACACCACCATCCAAAAGTATGGTCTTTGCATAACTTACGGGTGAATCTAAAGTTAGTCCTACAGCACTGTAAAACTTTTGGATTGGATAACACGTATTCAAGACAAATATACAATGTATTAATACCCTTGAGCCACCACCAGCTAGTTCCTGACCTTCCTTAAGAACATGTGAATGTGCTAAATTAAATAGGAATCAGTAACTCTAACTATGAGGAAGTTTCAGGTGTGCTTCCTTTCCAGAAAATGCGAGCTTTAAACTATTCAGCGTAAAGCAGTTACTTACTACGTCTGATATACGAATGTGCTAGATTAGCTAACACAATCAGCTGCTAATTAATAATAAGAAATATATTGTTCATAGTTAGTCATTTCACATATAATAAACGTGCAAGACTGAGAAAATATTTTATAAGAAAATTGAGCATTGACCATATAATCTTGATTCGTGCACATCCAACAGGTTATAGGCTTATAGTCTCTGCTTACCATGGTTTTTCCTATCTTAATTGAAGCGCATCGAATAGAGTATGATGTTTGCTTTGTTAAGTTTCTTCTTCTTAGCTTCCGATTGAACGCCTTCCTGTCTTGGTGCATGCATCAATCTGCTTTTCCTTTCTAATACAATTTCTCTCTCATCTAAAAGAAGGGTAGTCTGTCTTAAAATGTCTAAAACTATTAAATTGCTTAAATTATAGATACTTGCTCCTCCCAGTTATTTCTTCATTTCAATTCTTGAAGAAAGTCCATTGACCATATTAGAGAGCTGCTCTACAGTTTTTGAAGCTTCATTTGCGGCAAATATTCTGTGCCTTCCATCTTGTGCTATTTATGATTTTGTTCTAGCTCAACATCTCCACAGTTGCAATTGGACATGGCTCTGTTTTAGCTTAGACATCTCCATTTGCATATTCCTCCACTAGTTGGCAACTAGACATCGTTTTGTTTCTGAATAATTCAAATAAATTCTGATAGATTTGTTACCAAACATCATATTTGAAGCCACTCTCTCTTCGAGTGGACACTATGTTCAAGTGTAACTAAGGTTTTGGATTTAGTATGAAATGTTCTTAATTCTAATGTCAAAATTCACTCTCAATACAACTATAACAACTATTACTACGCCTCAGTTGAAAAAGATAGTTTTGATACTTTTCTGCCCTGTAGTTTTCCTGCTAGGAGAATTGTACGTGCAGTTCGTTTCTTAACTATAGAATACTGAGAGCTTTTTCCTACCACAATTCGTTCATTTGATTTTCACAATGTGCACATTTCTCACACCTGGAAAGCAATTATGTATGTTACGATGAACCAACGTTGCTGCAAAAGCATGCTGATACAACTATAGTGCATACTTGTGCCTCCCATTCTTCAAGTTAATTGTTCGTTATGCATATTGCAGGAAGACGAACGGATCAGAACAAACCGGCTTGCACTGCTGAAGAAAATAGCAGACTTGCCAAGGGGAATAGTAGATCTCTCAGTTTTACCCGGATTTTGAAGTATGTATACACTACTAGAAATAGAGGTTTTTCCCATCGACAGTCAGTATGATTGTCCCACCTCATTCCCACCGAATCAGCTCACTCGGAAAACATGGTGGGAAACAGGTTCCCATTGAAACGCTAGGAAACTTCCTGATTTTTTGGTGTGAAAACACTACTATTTAGGTGTTTCCCTGAAATGGCCAATGAACACTTTTTAGTAGGAAATTCAGTGGGAAAATAGTGATTTTTTAGTAGTGACAGTGTCCGCTTAGGTTGTGTCATACTATCAGCTGAGGCAACCAAGAAGAACAGCTATGGCTTATTAGTTAATAGTGAACGGAGTCATTTTTTTTCGCGGAGGCAGCTAGGGAAAGGGATACGACCACTACAGAGCGAACTAGAGGAGAAACTATTACACAAATCTCGTAACAATGTCACATTTTTTACTGTTGTACAATGTAATAAGTGAATCAATAAAATGCATCATTGCTTGTATGTTCACATTGCCTGAGGAATATATCATTTTGTTTCAAGTTATTCAACTAAAAAGTTCATTTGCGTATTCTTCTTCCAGTTTCAGACGGATTTGTTTTCAAGAAATTTACCTTAATAACATGTGTTGCTAAGGCAGTTCTATGTTCCTGGTGCAAAATAAGAGCAAATTACATTCCCCGTCCGGATGCAGCACCAAAAAGTTGGAGAAGAAACTAATTTAAAGTTATTATAACTTGTCCTTCTCCACTTGTTGAAATTGGCATGGTACATTTAGCCATTTGGTTTAAAGGGGTTAAAACATAAATTTTTAACTTGCTTTTGCTTTTCACATGTCTCAGTGAGTGGATATACTCGATATGCTACCTTTGGGGTGATATTAAATACAATTTCGTTAAGTAGACGCACGAATTAAATTCCATGGTTTTAAATAGTATTAAATTAAATTCCATTCGTCCAAAAATTATATGTGTAGATAGAATAAATCCAATACATGAGTTAATTCTAGATTTCTATGCAGTAGTCAATAATCCCCTTTAATATAACATAATAGAAATGATAAGTTTTAATAAAGCACTTAAACCTATTAAATTTCATACAATCATACTTTCTCGTCTCGTAGAGGTGGTTTCAAAAGTATCACAGTACGTAGACTTAAAGGGATTACTCAAGATAAATATCCAGATTTGTTTGATACTGTACTCATGATTATATGATCTTCATATACACATTAAAATATGGGTTCTTCGTCATGGATAGGCATTAATGAGCAGAGGGCTTTCTTAAAAGATAACGAAAAACCCTTCTCTCAGGAAATAGGATATGGCGGACTCAAAAAAAGCTTGTGGCTCTGTACACTTTTTTGCCACTTCAATTTTTGTTGTTCTTTTTTTAACAAAACCGGCCTGTAAAGAGGGGTATGGTATTCTTATTCTTATTCTACAAGGATCAGAAAATTTATCTAATTAAACAAGAGCTGCTTTTCTTTCACGTGATTCTCTCTTTAGTAATTTCTTAGCTGTGGCCCTGAAGGGACACGATGAGCTAACAAAATTGTTCACCAAATGCAAATATGTCTTCAAATCGTGACACGCTGCCACATTTCCTTTGCTAATGTGATGTGGAGAATCTTTGCTACTCAACTTAAGCTCCTTTCCCACCTCAGCATACACCCACTGAGTATCTTCCATGCACTTTTCAAGCCAGCTAGGCAATCTCGTCAGCGTGGCATCCCCTCGGCTTGCCATGTCATCATCGTCGATCACGAATCCCGGAACTTTTGTTATGGGATCATCAGAGTTGACAATTCGGAGTACCCTCGTACCATTTTTGTCCAGCTGGTACCTAAAGCTCTTGTTTCCAACTCTAGGCCCTCCAAATGATAACACTGTTACCATTGGCAAGTGATTAAATTTTGTTTTTATATCATATGCTGTAAGTGTAGCTAAGGCTGCTCCAAGGCTATGTCCTGTAAGTGTTATACTCAGAGTCTCATCACTATAATTACTAAGAATGCTGGCAATTTCTTTTAATATTGTATCTTGTAAACTTCTATTACCTTCAATTTTCGAAGTGTACATGCTCAAAAATCCACTCTGTACCATAGGTTCACTGTTTTCAGGTGCCATGTCATCGGGCAAGCAAGTCAACGTGGCACGTAAATTTTCAAGCCATTCTGAACAAGTGGCAGTACCTCTATAAGCAATCACAACGTCTCGGCGACCTAGCCGAGCAATCTCGTCCACGTCATCACATACCGCCACATAACCAATCCAGCTGGATCGCGGCGACACCATCTTGGGGAATCTATCAATCCACCGTGGCATTTCAACAGCACACGTGGCATGCAAGTTTTTTATTACCTTGTACCCACTCTGGCCTAGTCCGCACTGTGTCAGCATCGTATCCTTGGGATACCGACATGTTGCATACGTGGCTGATGACGTGTCAAAGTCGAAGCAGCTATATGCTGCTTCGACAAACTCTCCGTACCTTAGGATTTCCTCGCGAAGATCATTGTCTAGAGGATCAAGCAAACCATCCCAATTCTTGATTCCTTGAAACTCCATCCACCTCCCTCCGAGTTTGTCGTTATCGATGAGCTGGCAATGACCGGAGCTAGGATCGCAGGAGTTACTGATCTTGATTCTCCGGCGAGCAGTACTCGATTTTAGAGTACTAGAGTAGTATTGCCAAGTATTAGGCGGTGCAAGTCCAAAATGCTGTTGGTTGGTTGAAAGTAGTTGATTTAGGCATTGCATTATGTTGCAATTTGCACTTAGTTTGTACTATAATATAGTTGTTTTGTGGAACACTATGCTCAAAATATTTTTGGCTGCGCTCAAATGGCTAAATTTATACTTGTTGATGGCACTATATCAACTAAATTCAGTACTTTTGATATGATGACACAACATATAGATAGGGATACACACTAAAAAAGGAAGAAAAAGCTTATTAATGTTAACTTTTACATATTATAATTTTAAAAATATAATGTATTCTAAAAATTTTAAAGATTGAACATGAACTTTAGATTGTGTGGGGAAGAGTACATTCTTAAAGAAAGAACAAGTAATTGATAGAGAGGAATTGGGGGGCGGACGGTGGATTGAGTTTCATGGGATAAGTATAATCTGACAAAAGTGTTAGCAACTGATCAAAGATGACGTTGGATTTAGATTCTTCTTGTACTGTCATAAAATTGTTGGGAAGGTCTTATTTTTAGTATTGATGACGAATAAGAGAAAAGGTAAAAGTTAAACTAATGAAAGCATGTTAAAAATATGATGGAAAATGGAAAAATTATAGGACCACTATGATATGGTGGATGGATGAGGTGGTGGATGGATGAGATCTTTAATTCCTTTTTAATTAGTGGTTATATGTGGTTCAAATCCTAAAAATAATTCTTTTTTGATAGGGATTGCTTCCTCTTCCTCTTTGACGAGTCTTACGCTGTGTGATATAAATTAATCGAATTAGTAAGCCTCAGATATCATATACAAAAAAAAAAAAAAAAAAAACGTAAAAAGGAGAGAAGTTAGGACTATGAAGGGTCATTTGCATTTTTATCCTTTATTTTGTGGCGGTCTTTAATTTTTGCCCGTTAAGGCAAAAAAAATTTCGCGGAGCATAAGCTTATTATTTTGCATCATAATATCCCACAAGTTATGCCCCGCGCCCTTAAAGAACTTATGCTCTGCTAGGCATAAGTTCGATTTTGAAGGTAAAAAATTAAAGACCAGCCCAATTGAAGGCCAAAAATTAAAGACCAGCTCATTTGAAGGGTAAACTGTAACACTCCGTAAATTCGGATTAGGTGTGGAAGTGTTAAATGAGTATTAATGTGATATTTTAGACATGTGAAGTCTTATTGGGATGAGTTTGGGTGGAAATAGTTGTTCCGAAATCAAGACGAATAGTGAGGTGCTTAAGATTCGATAGAATCGGCTAAGTTTACAGCACGTCTGCCTTCCAGCCTGATTTGTGAAAATTCGTTGAGAATTTGAGAAAACTTAAAACATAAAAGTTGTATATCTTTGAAATACCTTTTCAACGATAAATGGTGGAGGCGGAACGGAGCTCTATATAAGAAGTTATACCCATTTTACTGAACACTGCGCATAAGCCGACACTAGCCATCGACGATGGCCATGCGCCGCGCGTCCGATGGCCCCGCGTCGCTGGCCCAACGCGGATGGGCCGGGTTTCGTGTCAAAACTTCAGATTTAATTTTCGCGTTTTTCTTATATTTAAGCTTGAAGTTTATTTCCCTAAAACCCTTAATCACAAAAAATCATCCTAAGGCAAGAGAGAACAGGTCCCAAGCCTCAAGAACCCTTCAAGGTGAATTCTTTAACGATTCTAGGTTAATTTCAAGTCTCTAATCCCTTTCTAACTTGAGTAAACCCTTCCAATCTATAGAGTTGTGATTGGAACGTTATTGTTGGACGTGGAAACCCTAACATTCGAATTTAAGGAGATAGAACTTCAAAAAAGTAATCCTTTCCCTCTTCTAATTATTAGTAGTTGTGAATTGATGAGTTCATGGGTGATAAGTTAATGGGTTTGTTAAGGAAAATCATGTGAACTACAGTAGGGTTTTGGGATTGTTGATTTAGCATTATTGTAATCGAATGAGTGATGAAGAATGGTGTTAATTACATCTAATTGAGATTATAGAATCACCAAGAAGTAATAGAATGAGAATTGAGTGAAGAAATCCCCATTAATGAAAGCTGTGGAACTTTGTGCCCTCCAAGTGTTTGATAAAATACCTAGATGACCAGAATTTGAGTTTTGTTGCTAATGTTGATTCCATTGACATATATTGATATAGATTAAAGTCGAAAGGGAGCGACCAACGTTGTATTATGCTTAAAGGCTAGAAATTTAATGTATGTGAGGCTAACTCTCTACGTTTGAGAATGTTGACAATTCTCCCTACGATATGGTTTGTTGACTATTACGATTTTCCTCAGAGTTATAGTTGTGCTTTAGTTCCATGAATAGTTGCAGAACCTCTATTCTCTAGTTTCGTATTTCGTTCATGACTTTCATTCCGAACGTTGTGAACTCAGAACGTAATCTAAATAGACTCGTTGTTTATACCCCTTGGTCTCAGTCTAAAAACTCAGTATGCTTAGAAATAGTTAAGGCTTCAGGTCTCATAATTAGTTCTAGAATACATAGCTCAGTTCAGTAATGTTCATTATTCTAGGGGTCTCAGTTCCTTAATAATAATTGTTGAATATTGAACTCTTGCATTTTCCCCTTGGGCCACCCTTGTATTTTGCCCAAGGACAACTCTTGTATTTTTACCCAAGGGCACAGTCTCATGTATACGGATACTTGACCAAGGCCATAGACTAACACACTTACTTGTCAAGGCCATAGTTTTGTGCATTTATTGTTGGGCCAAGGCCCCATATATAAATACAGGAAAACAGGGGATTCAGATGCAGAACAGGAAGTACTCAGAACTCTACTTCTCTTGTTCATTTCAGTTTACAGTTTCAATTTCAGTTTCAGCATTTATTACCTGTTTATTTATTGGGCTGCCCTTTCCCTAGAACCCCACTTACAACTCTTTCTTTCAATTGTTTTACATGCCAGTGCAATTCAAATGTACTGACGTCCCTTTTGCCCGGGACCTGCATCGTAACGATTTACAGGACGACGCATCTGCTCGCTAGGATCTCCAGTATCAGCTGATTGGTGAGCCCAGTCTTTCGGGGCATTATAATTACTTTATAGTCTTTCAGTATTTACAGACAGTCAGGTATGCCAGAGGCTTGTCCCGGCAACAGTCAGTATTTTCAGTACTTCATTAGAGGCTTCATAGACTAGAGTAACAGTTAGACACGAGGGCGGATTTACGTTGATGGAAGGGGTGTCATCCGACACGGCTTCATCAAAAAAATTCACTAAAATAAAGGTAATGTAAATAAGCATCAACAATTAACGTACATGACTATTATGTGACACAGCATGACGAAGCAGCTAGTTAGCTCAAGCGGTCACACTGGCTCCTTCAGTAATTGATGTTGTGGGTTCGATTCCTCGCATATGCACTCTCCGTTGTCTTTTTTATTTAAAACAACATTTTGTAGTTCTAATTAACGCCCCAATATTACATTTTTCAGTAAGAGCCTGTTTAGAAAGCCACCTCGTAATTGGAATCGGTGTAATTACTACTCTAGTAATTACACAGCCTAGTAATTACAATGATCTGTTTGTTTGTCATAATGTAATTACAGTGTAATTGCAAGCGTCTTTGTTTGGTTGCACAAGTGTAATTACACAGTTAGTTTAATTTACAAATAACATCTGATTATAAAAAATTTAAAATTAATATTTAAAAAATATGTACCTTTATAAATGATATTAAATTAGTTATTTAATAATACATTGTTTTTTGAAATATTTTAATTAATAATCATATATTTGTAACTAATACTGTAAAAAATAATTGATATATAATTTTAAATTAATAATATTTTAATTTTTAATTGATTATAAAACTTAAAAGCATACCTTTTTTGTGAGAAATTATGGGATTGGATGTTTGACAAAAAAAAGAATATTTATAAATTTAATGCCATAACATTATTTAAATGTTTGACAATAATTCTATCAACTGTACGTGAAAAATAAACAACATGCAATGTGAAATAACAAGTCAATAGTACTAAAGCAAATATTTTTAAAATCGAAAATATAACTCAAATTCAAAATCCAAAAGAAAAATAAAAACATAACACTCTTATGTCAAATTCCATCGTTACGTAAGTAAGTTTCAACATAACATAAGTAAGTACTCCTATAATTCAAAAGAAAGGGAAAATATAAGTCTATAATCTCATTCACAATGAAATTCTACTTTAATAACGTCACTCATTATATGTCAAGTTTGTTAATAACTCATTCTTTCTAATATTAAGAGATATAGTTTCAAAAATTAGAATATTAACACGGTTATGCTAAATGAATAAAATTAAAAATAAAAAAATATGAGCAATGACATGGAACCACAAGAAGTAAAGGTTGGGAATGAGAAGAAAGGAAATGAAATATAAGTACTATAAAAAGAAAAATATATTTAAAAAAATAAAAATAAAAATGAAATTAAATAATAGAAATAAAAAGAAATTAGAAACGAAAAGAAATTAAAATAAAATAAAAATAAATTAAATAATAGAAAAAAATAAATTAAAAAAGAAAAGAAATTAAAATAAAATTAAAAAGAACTAAACTAAAAGGTAACTTTGTAATTACAGAGTGTAATTGCACCCAATTCTCACCCTCTCCTTGAGAATTGGAGAGTATAATTACACCCTCTCAATTACACCCTATTTATACCTACGTATAATTACCAGTCAAACAAACGGAGCCTACAAGGCGTGTAATTACACCCAATTCCAATTACCTGGGTGGCTTTCCAAACAGGCCCTAAGTGTAAAAATACCAACAAAGAAATGTAAAGAAGAAAACAATTTCAACATGACATTGTTAAAACTTCTAAAAACTCATCGTTAGAAACTTAGAGATAAATAAACTTTCAACTTTCAAAAATTATTTTAAATTTCCTAAAATTACTCCAAATTATTTAAATAGATTTTAAAATAGAGTTTTTGTTAAAATTAATTTTTAATGATTAAAAATTTTAAAAAAGAAAGCGGCGGCGGCGGAGGAAGCGGCTGCAGTGGCGGCGGCGAGGTGGGCTATCGGAGAGGATGGGTTGGGTTTTTCAATTTTTTTTAATTATTTAAATAGATTTTAAAATAGATTTTTTGTTAAAATTAATTGTTTTTGTTGACATGGCTTTTTAAAAAAAAAAAAAAAAACAGGTAACATGACATGGCTCCATGTCATTGGTCTATTTTTCCATGTCAACAAGTGAGCTTCACGCGTGTGCCGGTGGCACGAGGGTTCAAATGACACATTTTATCTTATGTTCGGGGGTTCGGATGGTCGACATTTCGGTTAGAGTCTAGATGGAAAATCGGGATAAAGTTCGAAATCTATCTATGACTTTGTCCTATTATATTATCATATCCATGCTATGATACAAGATACTCATGTTAAATACAAGTCATGTTTTATGAAATTCATGGGCTTTTTAGCCAACTATATCATGTTCATGTTTTTGGGAGTTGCACAGATTACCGAAAAGGTTTCATACCAGAAACTACGTATGCCAAAGTAGGATAAGGATCGCTCCGCCCAGTAGGACGATTCCTTCATATTTTCCCCATTGAGGAGTTTGGATCCATTCATGTCATGTACCCGGGCAAGGTACAGGACGGCTTAGGAGTCGGTCAGAGATAAGACGCCACATGTTAACGTGGTGGTTACATGTCGATTATATTAATGCTCTCCCAACTTAAAATGTTTTTACCCATGTTATATATGTATTTATGTCCATGTCAGATACAGATGTTCATGATCGAGTTTCGATTTCGGTTTCGGCTCTCGTCATGTTATTTCATGTGTCATGTTTATTTCATTCGGTTGCTTTACATATAAGTACATTGATGTCTTTGACGTCCCCTTTCTATTGCCCGGGAGCCTGCATTTCACGATGCAGGTACGAATTTATAGGATTGCGGATCTACTCCATAGGACCACCCACGTATCAGCTTTTGGTAAGCCCCACCTTCTTCGGGGTTTAGTCATTATTTACTTTATGTTAGTTATGCATTTAAGGTATTTGGGGGCCTTGTCCAAACCCAGTTACGTTTAGCTTGATTCGGACTCGTGTTAGAGGTTTCATAGACTGAACGGTTATGTTATGTCGGACGTTTAGAGAGTCATATAGCCATCTTTGGCTCATTATCTATGACAATCCATATTCATGTTTTCTTAAAACAAGTATTTATTTGATATTTATGATATCCCATGTTTAGGCTCATCATGTTTATGTCATATTCCGCTCATATATGCCTCATGATGATTCAGCAAGCCATGTGATTCGCTCGGTGACATGCAGCAAGGCACCGGGTGCCGTGTTACGTCCAGGTCATGGTTCGGGGAGTGACAGGGTAAAATATGAGAGGGTTATTTTTTGTGAAATCGGAATATTTGAATCAATTTCGGAATTTCCGTTAAATGAAGGGTATATTTGTTAACTTTCGTAATGGCAGGAGCATAAATGACCCAAAATTTCCGCTAAATGAAGGGTATATTTGTTAACTTTCATAACTATGGTGCATAAATGACCCAAAATTATAACGAAGGATATTTTTAGCCCTTAAAACAAAGTAAAACAATATTTTTAACCCTTTTCCCGATATTTAATTATAAATGAGGCTTAGCATATTGTTGACCGTATAAAATTGCGCGATTTTTTCAATTGAACACCTTAACTAAGCTTTGTTCTTACTGAGAGCAGCATATAGCATCATGTATTACATGTACTATTGTTGTGACTGAAAAAGTTTTAACCGTTGCATCATTGGTAGGAATATTTGATCAATAAAATTACTAGTGTCTCTCCTGATTGAACCTGATCTCCCAATAAGCATTGCCAGTGATTGCTGCTCAGGCCATACTCCAAATGATTTAGCGGAAAAATCTACCTTAGAGCTGCAGTCAGACTTATCTCCAGTCACGTAGATTCAACAAAATTTATAGTGAAGGCACGGCATCGCCCCAAACTCAGTTTAGACTTTAGAGCTGGAACAAGACAGAAGCAATTGTTCTCGAAAAGTATTCAACACATTTTATCTTGGAGAAAGATATCGAAGAACGTACAGAAATCTTACAAATGAGAAATCTATTACTTCTAATCACGATACTCTCTGCACAACAAACAGTAGATGGCATCTATTTGCCAACTTCCTTGATTTCTCAACCTATGCCACTACTTAACCCTGCTTGACATTGATATATTTATCATCTAAGCAAATGGATAAATAATGACAAGAGACGGTAGTTTCTTACCTTTCAGTTTTCTTTTTAAAAAAATGTTTTCATGTCATGATGTATTACTATTTTCTTTCTTCACCCACTGAGTGACTTGTTTTCTGGAACTGTGAGTGACTTGTTTTCTTGAACTGTGCCCCTGGTGTTTCTTTGTGCCGGAGTTCCTTGCTCTACTAGCACCAGGTTTATTTGAGGAACCACTAGAATTTGTTCTGGAGTTGGTTGCCAGATCTTCGTCTTGCTGCTCTTTTGCCTCTTCAGTGGACGCCGTTGAGGGTAATGCAGCAGGTTGTGGAAGATAAATACCTGGCCGCAACACTTCATGCTTTTTTATTTCAATTAAGCCACCCTTCTCTTGCTGGAGTTTCAGTATTGCATCAAATTTCTCTCTCCTTAATTTCTCTGACTCTGAGAAAAGAAGCTTGTCCTCCTTGTTGACTTCAGATCCGCTGGAGGTCTGGATTCAATCAGTGAACACATATCAACAGATCTCCCAGACTTTTCCAATATAACTAACAAAATGTTGTAACTATTAAAAAAAAAAAAAAAAAAAAAACTTCATCTAATAACCAGGGGCACTAACCAACTGAACTTTGTTTCAGATTTAACATATTAGGTCTCCAAGTTTATTGGTCCCACATTTAATAAGCAAACCAAACGTGCATAAACAGTCATTAGGAAAGAGTTTACAAGACCCATAATTCACACATCAAACTGAGGCTGTGTGTGTATCTGCCTCTCTTAACTTATCATCCTCATCACAGTGGATAATAAATGTCGTTACGCATATGGAGAGGGCAGAGTGAAAGGAGTTACATGTAGTCGACATATTCACTGATCAAAATAAAATCTCGTTTGACTAAATAGTTATGGATGACTTGACAATTCCAATTCGAATCGAGTCAATCGACCAATCGAATCCTAGTTGCTTCTCTTATCCGATCGGAAACTGGTCTTCTATCTTAAGTTGCTCGGACTCTCCTAAAATGCTGCCGCACCTGTGTCAGATCCTCCAAAAATACACTACTTTTGGAGGATCCGACACGCACCCGTCGATATTTTTGAAGAGTCCAAGCAACATTTCAGTTCTATCTATGATTGCAAGGGTCGGCAATAGTGGTGGAGCCAGAAACTATGTTGCTCGGACTCTCCAAAAATGATGCCGCACCCGTGTCGGATCCTTCAAAAATACACTACTTTTGGACGATCCGACACGCACCCGTGTCCATTTTTGAAGAGTCCGAGTAACATAGGCCAGAAATTCAAGTAAGGGGATCCAAAAAAAAATTCTTATGCCAATAAGGGTATTCAACAACTTATATATATACAAAAAATATCATTTTTGTCCTATCTAGATGGTATACATATCCAACTAAGGGGGTTCAATTGACCCCCCTTGCACCCTCTGGCTCTGCCCCTGGTTGGCAACAGGGTAAATACTTACCCAACCAGGTGTTTACACCAACCCATTACAATTTACCATGGTTAAGTGATTTAATGAAGTGAATATCTACATTAATTAATCATGGTTAAGTGATAGTTATATATATTCACACACATTTCATACATCCAGTGATTTGGTGTAAACACCCGGTTTGGGTAAGTTTTTACCTCGGCAACAGCTCCCAAAACTTTTTATTTCTATCTTCTTCTTTTTTTTTTTTTTTGGCTTCTTTATATAGGTTTTACGAGGCCAAAATGCACTATAACCACTAAAGTAGTAGGCTACCAAGCTCTCTCTAGAATTTCTCAGTTTCCTCCTTGAACTTTTGTCTACCGGCCATCCTGCTCTATCAGAACTTTTGACTACAGAACACAAAATCATTCAGCACAAAAATTCAAACAGGGTCTTTCTTTTATAGAAAGGCAAAGTGTTGTATTGTATATATATAATGGATGCAAGAAAAACTGTGAGGTTAAATACACTGATTTAGGAAGATATTTGCATAACTTACAACAGCATTCTGAGTCTTCACAAAGTCAAGCACGTGCTCAATGTCCTTCGCAAGAAAAGACTTGCGACAAACCGGGCACTTCCTCCTACCTTCTTCTGTTATCACACATCACCAAGCAAGATAACTAGTGAGCTACGAAACTAGAAATGTTGCAAAAATCATGTTCACAAAAAAGACACAGATAAAAATAAAAGTTCTTCCTCGGTTTGTCACCCCCACCCCCACCCCCCCCCCCCCCCCCCCAAAAAAAAAAAAAAAAAAAAAACTGTAAACACCATCCATCTGGAAAATATTTTTAAAAAAGAAAAATAAATTATAAAATCTCTGTATCCTCGAACCATGAGGGCTTTATGACGAAACACTAAGACATCGAAGTAGTCATTGACAAGCTAAGCTTGCGAGCAAAAGAAAAAATTGGTATAACCAATGCTAGTGGTATAGGAGCAAAGGATGGAAAAGAAATGGATGGACATAAGTTGAATAATTGAATCATTGGTAAATTATAAGATGGGGAAACAAGCAAAGGAAACAAGAAAGCAAGGATCATATGAAAACTCAACCTCTCTGCAGAATGAAGAAACAGGGGATCTCTAGCCCCTAGGTTAGTGGATGTAGAGCCTCTTAGACCAAATGATGCAAATACTTTATTCAAATGAAATAAGTGAAAGTTCCATTACATCTCCAACTAGACCAGGTATGCAGACAGAGTATTTGGGTATATGAATTATTTCTACAAAATTTCAGTAAAGTGAATTGGGCAAAAAAAGATCAAGTCTCTTGGCAAAGTTGACACGCCACATGGTTGAACTCAAGTAATTGGTTGACTCCATAGAACTTTTTTTATGCATCCTTCAATGCCTTCCTCTTTTTTTTTTTTTTTTTTTTTTTTTTTTTTTTTGGAGGGGAATGGGTGGGGGGACTGGGGGGGCAGGGTGAAGGAGTAAAAGGGTCTAACTTAATGAAAAATCATCCTAAAAGACCTATCTTGCTTCCCAATAAAATCCAGGTAACCTTTTCTATATCTAGTTGGAGCAGGAGAAGAAAATGAAAGGAGGAGTATGCTCTAAAACAATTCAAATCCTTTCATTGCAACATACCATCCTGATCCCTGATATTTCCGGAAGATGAAGCAGAACCAGATGCTGTAGGGGCATCAGATTCTTTTAGTCGTTCAAGCCAATTCCACCACCCGATGATGCACTCACTGCAGCAGTAAGAAAATAAATGAGTTTGAAGTTGCAACCACACATCTTTCAGCCAGTAGGCAAACTAATCATAATAAGAGGGTACTACGAACAAAATTTACCAATGAAAGCAATGATAACAAGACATCAGTTTCATAAATGGCGCAGAGCTTCCTGCATCTTCATCAACTAATGGATACAAGCACAAAGGACACTCTCCATCAGGGTGATTCATACCAGAAAGCCGCTCCACTGCTTCCTAGTAATACATTCAGAGCATCAATTTTCAGGAAATTAAGCCCCCTCTGAAATTCTAATAATTCAGCGGGATTGTGTTTTGAAGTGTTCCGACTTCCTGCTCATTTTTCCTTGGGTTGTCCAACAGATAACATTGTCTCTAGGAGAATTCCAACATATTAGCTCATAAATGGAAGTGAGTCCTCTTCGCAGAATAGATGCTCATCCATGACACAAAACAAAAGAGTTTTATCATACTTCGCAATAAAAATTCCAGTTCATTAAAATGTCTAATTAGTTCCAAAATTTCATCCAGCATATAAAAAAAAACCAACATTTCACTACTGGCATCTTTGGAACCTAGCTAAACCAGGTTAAGAATAGCTTTTTTTTTTTCTAATATTTTATATTAAAGGCATAATCAAAGTCAAGAGAAAAGATCATTAACCTAGCAAAAATATTACAAAATGGCATCAAGTAGGAACCACAATTCTCTTCTTTAGGTAATTAATTTTTTAAAACGAGAAAACCCGGGTCAACTGTAGTGGGCTCACATGTTTGAAAATGAAGCAAATACTTCTTTGATTTCCCACTTAACTACCAGAATCCTGTCTGTGGCAAAATTTGAACTTGTGACGTGCACACAACCCACACCTCATAGTTGTACTTTCTTAACACTGAACCAAAACCCAGGGAGCTTCTATTCTTTAAGTAATTTATAAACATGTTCCTCTTGAGCTATAGACTTCTTTTCTGATGGAAAATCATGTACACACACAGGACAAAAAGATCCAAAGTATGTAGTTATTCATCGTATTGTGAGTCTTGAGATTCTGTATCTAGGTTTTAATACAAAGAGGGCATTCTAATAAAGAATGTCATCAATCACAGAACTGGATCTCAACAGCACAATGGATTGGTGAGCAAAAACATGAGGAGAAAGCCCTTTCTGAAATACAACTTATCAATTGTTTTTGTCTTTGCTCATCAAGGCCCTTGGAATCAACAATTCTAATAGCAGGAGGCTCGTCAGGATACTGCCAAAATAATTATATCAGTGCAGGAAAGAAATGCGAAACCTATCTAATCATATGAGTAAGCCTAACACATAAAATAGTTAAATAAGACATGTGGGACGCAAGGGTGGGTGGACTGCACAAAGCTATCAGATGAAAAAAGACATGAAATTTGAAAACAGAAGCAGAGATGAATCAGATAACAAAAGCCCAAATGGTAATCAATCACCTCAAAAAGAAAAGTAATCACAGTGACAGAGTACCTTTGGACCAGCCTGAATCCCTATGATTGCTTCCACAAACTACAAGACAGGAGAAAGTAAAAATGAAATTATTCTCTCTAGCAACATGCAACACAAAAAAGTAGGAAATGTAACCAGAAAATCAAAGAAGAAAAAGAAACTGCCAGGTATAATGCCAATTCATAAGATTCTTCTGAAGATATCAACTCATATTGACAGCCTTAGGAAACACGAACTACTCCTAAACTATACCTAGTATCACATCTTCTCTGGTTCCCCATTGTTGATTTGTGAATATCTGATTATGATCAGATCTGATTTTGTAAGATCTTAATTGATCTGATAAAATCAGATCTGATATCTATTGGATGTTTTAGGAAATTAGATCAAATAAAATCATCCCTTGATTATCAAATCTGCTAGAATCAAGGGATCAGATAGCTAGTTTGTTTGTTTGTTTCTACTATAAATTTGTACCCCTACAGATGAATAAAGTATGCAACTTTGGTACCAAAACTTTCATGGTATCAGGGATTTATTCTTGTGTTGCTCATGACTAAAACAGCATTTCTGATCACCCAGCAGCATCAACAGAAGCTGGAATTCTGTTAACAAAGATAAGACAACTATGAGGCGGAGATTCCTCTCTTTCTTTTCAGCTTACTTCTCACAAGCTGAATGGTTATTTGGAAGGCGCAGTCTGTTCATTTGGCTATTGATGGTCGAGGAAAACTTGGGCAACAACTGGAGAGACTTTGAACCAGGAGACCCAAAAATGAATGCCTGGAGTCAGAAAACTCAATGGTAATTGCTTGGCTACTAAACTCCATGGGAGCTGCCATAGGTAAACCATATTTTGTTTCTTCCCACTGCTAGGGATGTTTGGGAGGCTGTTAGAGAGACTTATTCTAGAAAATGCTTCTCAGATTTTTGAATTAAAAATTAAACTATGGAAAGCTAGGCAGGGGGAGAGAGGGGTGTTACTATTTACTATAATGAGATGGTTTTCCTTATGGCAAGAATTAGATCAATGCTATAATGATGAATGGGAGTGTCTAAGGATAGTGTAAAAGCAATGAAAAAAAGAAGAAAATAAGAGGGTATATCTATTTCTAGCAGGATTGAACCAAGAATTTGATGAACCGTTCACGAATTCTCTCACTTTGAGACTTTTTCTATTAGGCAAAAACAAGGAGGAATGTTATGCTAAAAAATAGATTCTAATCTGGAAGGAAAAAATATAGATTCCTCTGCTTCAGTTGCTGTGAAAAATGAAAATGACAAGAAAAAGAAGCCGTGGTGTGATCTTTGCAAAAAATACTGGCACACTCGTGAGACCTGCTGGAAAATCCATGGGAAACCGCCTAACTGGAAGAAAAAGGGGGCAGACAACCGTGGCAGCCAGGCCTTTCAGAGTTCCAGCGAAGAATCAGGGCTGCAACCTTCTCTAGAAGTGCCACCATTCACCAATGAATAGCCTGCTTCTTCAATCTACTCCCAACCAGTAAACCCGATCCTTCCACTCCCACTTGTTCTTTTTCCTAAACAGGTACTGTACCATCTGTTTTTATGAGTACAAATTCAACAGGTGTGAGTTTCTGGATTATAGATTCAGGGGCTAGTGATCACATGACATGGAATTCCCATTTTTCTCACTTACACTCCTTTGGGAAATAAAAAAGTCAGAGTTGCTGATGGTTCCTTCTCAGCAATTGCTGGAAAAGGGACAATCAAATTAACCCCTCATTTGACTCTTTTTGATGTCCTTCATGTTCCAAAATTGTCTTGCAATCTTGTGTCCATCAGCAAATTGAGAAACCTTAATTGTCGTGCTATCTTTGACTCTCTTCATGTGTATTTCAGGACAAGGTCTCGGGGATCCATTGGCAATGCTAGAGAGTCTGAAGGTCTCTATTTTCTTGAAGATGGTGACAAATCAGCAAATTTTAGTTCAACTTGTTTGAATTCTGTTCTAGTTGATAATAAAGTCATGTTATGGCACTATAGACTTGGTCATCCTAGTTTTCATTATTTGAAACTCTTGTTACCTCAGTTATTTAGAATAAAAGTCCATCTTCTTTCCAGTGTGAATTTTGTGAAAAAACAACGCTCAAAAAATACCATGCCACAAAACCCTTCAAGTTAATCCATAGCGATGTTTGGGGACCTTCTAGGGTAGCAACTGTAAATGGAAAAAGGTGATTTGTGAGTTTCAGATGATCACACTAGACTAAGTTGGGTGTACCTATTGAAAGACAAAAGGAAGTAAAACATATGTATGAGGCTTTTTATGTTATGGTTGAGACACAATTTAATGAGAAGATTCAAATATTATATATAATGGGAGAAGTTTTTAATGACCAGCTAGGCAATTTTTTCACTTCCAAGGGAATAGTGCACCAAAGTTCTTGTCCTGATACACCCCAGCAAAATGGAATAGCCGAGAGAAAAAATAGGCATCTTATGGAAGTAACCAGAGCCTTATTATTCACAAGTGGAGTCCCTAAATTTCTTTGGGGAGAAGCTATTTTGACAGCCACCTATCTTATTAATAGGATGCCTTCCCGTGTTCTAGATTTTAAAACCCCTTTCAGTATGTTCAAGACATACTTTCCTGCTTCTAGATTGACTGCTGATCTAGCTTTGAGAGTTTTTGGGTGTAGTCTATTTGTTCATGTTCATGATCATAATAGGAGTAAACTTGATCCACGTGCTAAAAAATGTGTTTTTGTTGGCTATGCTCCTAGTCAAGGGATACAAGTGTTATGACCCAAATTCTAGGAAGATCATTGTCACGGTGGATGTCACTTTTTTTTGAATCTCAATTGTTTTTTGGAGTTCATCTTCAGGGGGAGAAACATAGTGAAGATTCGAGGGATAATAACGAATCTCTTGACCTCATGTGTGACAAACAAAATGATCTAGGTTTTATCATAGACATTGGAAATAGTACTTTTGGTAATAACAACCATGAGAAGGTAAGAGATCACAACTTAAATAATGAAAATGAAAAAACTGAGACAATAGAGCCTTTTCATGATACAATTAATGATAAGAACGGGGAACAAACTGAGGTTTACCGAGGAGAAACCGGAACCAAGAAAAAGAGATTAAAGACTCTCATCGAACCAAACGTTCAAGATCTTAGGTAATTTCAGAACCTAACTCTGATTTACCCCTTGTTACTTTAGACCTTGATCTTCCGATTGCCAAACGTAAAGGGGTAAGAAAAGCCACCAACCATCCCATGTCAAATTTTGTGTCATATAGAAACTTGTCCCCTTCCTATGTAGCTTTTCTTTCTCAATTATCTGGAATGGAGAGGAGAAATGTGCAGGATGCTTTGAAAGTTCCCGAATGGAAGGAGGCAATTCTAGAGGAGATGAACGCTCTTGATAGAAATGACAAAAAGACTCCGCGGAAAGAAAACAGTGGGCTGCATGTGGGTGTTCACTATCAAGTTTAAATCATGGGTCCCTAGAGAGGTATAAGGCGCGTCTGGTAGAGTCTTGAACCTACGGGATTGACTATCTAGAAACGTTTGCTTTAAGTTGAACTCAAAGGGTTCTTCTAACCATTGCTGCCAACCTTGATTGGCCACTTCAACAACTAGATGTGAAGAATGCATTCTTGAATGGAAAACTCAAGAAGAAGTCACATGGATCCTCCCCCGGGTTTTGAAGAAAGGTATGGACCTAGAGTGTGCAAGCTAAAAAAAAATCTCTCTGCTCAAACAATCTCCAAGAGCTTGGTTTGAGAGGTTTACTCGGTTTGTGAAAAAACAAGGATACACTCAAGGGCAAGCAGATCATACCATGTTCATTCGACATTCATGAGGGAAAGACAACTATCCTAATAGTGTATGTTGATGATATCATACTTCAGGAGATGACTTGTCGAAATGAAAAAATTTTAAAAATCAGTTGGCCACGGAGTTTGAGATCAAAGATTTGGGCCAATTGAAATATTTTCTTGGCATGGAAGTAGCGAGATCAAAAGAAGGCATTATGGTGTCACAAAGGAAGTATGTTAGATCTTTTGAGCAGAAGATGAGTGGTTGTCGAAACACCTATTGATCCGAATCATAAAGTTCGGATACAAAGAAGGAAATTCAATTGACCAAAGTCAATATCAGAGACTAGTGGGAAAGTTGATCTACTTAAATATATAGCTTATGGGTAAGCTTAGTCGGTCAATTCATGCACTCTCCAAAGGAAGAGCACCAGGAAGCTATAGGATTCTAAGATATCGAAAAGTTCATCGGGGAAAGGGTTGTTTTTCAAAAAAAAACCAACAAAGAAGCATTGAAAGCTTTACGGATGCGGATTGGGCACACACGACAGATGAGGTCACGTCCGGATATTGTACATTTATCGGAGAAATCTCGTGACTTGGAGGGTAAAAATCAATCACCTCAAAAGATACCGATCTATGGCTCATGGGATCTGTGAGATGATTTGGCTCAAGAAGATGATGGCGGATCTAAAAAAACCATTTTTCTACCAATGAAGTTGTCTTGTGACATCCATAAGATTGCTTCCAATCCCGTTCAACATGATAGAACAAAGCATGTTGAAGTGGATAGGCACTTCATAAAAGAGAAGATTGAAGAAGGAAGTGTGTGCATGCCTTCTTGTCCCAACAAATACAGATTGCGGATGTTTTCACAAAAGGACTCTTTAAACCAAAATTTGAAATTCTTGTAAGCAAGTTAGGCATGACAGATATTTACATGCCAACTTGAGGGGGAGTGTTGATTTGTGAATATCTGATTATGATCAGATCTGATTTTGTAAGATCTTAATTGATCTGATAAAATCAGATCTGATATGCTATTGGATGTTTTAGGAAATTAGATCAAATAAAATCATCCCTTGATTATCAAATCTGCTAGAATCAAGGGATCAGATAGCTAGTTTGTTTGTTTGTTTCTACTATAAATTTGTACCCCTACAGATGAATAAAGTATGCAACTTTGGTACCAAAACTTTCACCCATGATAGATGATATCTCAGAATTACATTGCATTCCTACTTGTCATATAGTTTCTTATGAATGTGAACGATGACAAATTTGGAAGGAATTCAATCCAAATTACGGAAGAATGTGGAGAAGCAAATAAAGCCTAGAGGTCCAATGGTTAAAAAGAACAGTTCCAATGGCTGCATAGAAAGGAGAAATAAACACAAATTAACCTTGTGAAACCAATTATAATGGGTAGTGACTGAAGAGAAACATCCAACAGACACAGATAACTGGCGAGGAAAAAAATCGATAGAAAAATATTAGAATTAAGACCAATAACTAATGAGAAAACCAGTGCTATTAAAATTTATCGATTCGTTGCTCAAAACAAAAAACTGATGCTAAGCGAGAACTATCCCCTTATTGGTGAAGCCAGGCATTTTAGAGAAGTGTGTGCAGGAGTTGGATTAATATCAACACTATTGTATATGGATACTAAAATAGTTATTGTAATTGCAAGTAGATTATAATAGTTGTAAGAAACTATTTTTTTTCGTAAATTGTCCGTTCACTTTAAAGAAGCGTGCACTTCATTAAACGCTATTCACGTCAAACCCCCTGGAATTTTGTCTTGCTTTTCGCTCTTAAAACCATTGGAGAAAACATTAATATATAGAAAACCAAATACGCAATAGTAAATTAGAAATCTGAATTAAAAGGGCATTAGTTGCATATTACCATCATTATACTATGATTGTAAGCAGTACTTAAGGCTCTAAAATTTGTACTCAACTATGGTTTACAAGGCTTGCTAGCTTAAGTGGAAGATAACTCATTGTAGATTCCGTATTTCACAATTAGCCCCCATACTTTAAGTCGTTACGTTGCAGATATCCTTATGAAGAAGGTAAATAGAACAGCGAAAGAGTCTTTCTATGTATATTCAAAGTCCTTTGTACTTTTCCCCATCTTGATGATAAATGCACATTTCACTTTTGTATGTTTTCTCATCTGATAATGAATGAACTTTTCCCATTTTCCTCTTTCCTTTCTTATATTTGGAGGAAGTTCTTTCTTTTCTTCAATCTTTCCTTGTATTTCCTTTTCCATCATAGACCTTTTCCTTCTTTATAAAACTCTGTTTTTTGAGCCTTTTGCAGCTCAATTTTGGAGCTTCTTTTTCAAGTTGTTCTGTGATCCAACTTGAAGGTAGATGACTTGGATCCCACATTCAAAGTTCAGGATTACAGTCCTCGGGGACACGATAAATTTGGAAGAATCTATACAGAGAAGATCACCATAGCCGCTATGCAAGGAGGACTACAAATAAGGAAATACCAGATTTCAATTTTGGGTTTATAGGCATTGAACTCTCCACTCTTTAGTGTGTCATTTTCATAAAGTTTGTATCACAATTAACAACTTTAGCGACAGATTCATCAACAAAACAAAACAAAAAAAAAAAACTTTTCTGTTGCCCTCAACTCAAAATTTTCTTAACAAAAGTCCCTGATGTTTTCAAGATTAAGATATCAGTTAGCTCAAAACCAAGGGCACAAATCAGTTTGTGGTTCATACTGCATTGAGCTCTCCACTCAATATCCTGAAGTTCGTCTCATAATTAACAACTTTATTAACAAAAAAGAATCTTTTTTGCTGCCCCCAAATCATAATTCTCTTAATAAAAGTCCCAAGCTGATTTTTTTTCCACATTCAGGACATTAGTTAGCCAAAATCCTCGAACATAACATAATTATACAACAATCACACACCCAGTAAATATAAAGATTTCAGCATAGATATCAATCATCTGTTTCAAGAATCGAGTATCCATTATCAAAATAATTATTAAAAAAGAATAAAAAAATTGGTTGAGAAGGAACCTGTTGAGAAGAATCATCGGCAGTACGTGGTGTGATATGAAGATGAAAAGAAGGTGGATATGTATGTAGGACTAAACAATCATCGCCATATACTGATTGCACTGCTTCTACTTCTTCTTCTTCCGCCATCTTCTTGTTTGTGGCTGCCAAAGGTGGGCGTTGTTAACTTTCTACACCATATATATATATAAGACTAACAAATTTAGTCCCTCAGAAAAGGTTAATGTGTCAAGACAAAAAAGGTCGGATTTTCTTTATTTTGATTAAATTAGTCCTGATTAGATTAATTTCAAAATATTACTCCTTTAGATGATTAGGAATGCTTCCTAATTTGACTTTGCACATGTATTAAATGAATGAATTTGTTTAGTTATTAAAGGAAGCTAAGAAATTGTCATTTTAATGCTAGATATTTGAGGATAATTTAAAATAAAAGTTTCACTATAACGGTTAAACTATCAAGACAAATATCTTGTACTTTTATGAAATGTAAATGAATGAGAAGAATAATTACTTACTATCATTTCAATATACTTTTTTTGTTATCATGGTTGAGATTTTCTTGCTATTGTTTCTGTTTGTTGCTACTGACTATTTTTTCGTCTTTTCTACGAGTAATAGCCTCCCAAAATGATCTCTCTCTATCTTCCCAAGGTAGAGGTAAGGTCTACGTATATACTACCCTCTCCAAACCTCAATTGTGAGATTACATTGGGTATGTTCTTGTTGGTTGAGAGAAATTGCTTAATATTACTTTACGTCGCTGAGTGAAACTTTGAAGATAGTGTTGTTACTATTCTTTTATTTGATGTGAAAAAGAGTCCAATTCTTTTTTAAAATGTTGTTTCAAGGCTTTATTTTGCTTCATAGTACTTCCTCTTTAGAATTAAACATATTAAATATACCTTAATCTTTCTTTTTAAGATTTTATTAGTAATATAATTGTGAAATTTTCTTAACCTCCTTAAATTTTTAGATTCGGAAATTTCACTCTTTGAATAGAAGTGAGAACCTTCATTGCCCTCTAGGTAACTACCTGTCTACCCACAATAAGATAGTCATTACTAGAAGTTTAAAATGTTAAAAAATGAATTCATTTGTTATGAGTTCTAGCATTTTTTCCAAATTAAAAAATCTTGCAATACTATATTATACATAATGAAGTATACGTCATCATTTAACCCTTTTAACTCATTGAGATAAGAAAACTACGCTGTTTGAACGAATTAGCTAACGTCCTTGACATTTTTGACTTATTTTTTAAGAACGTAAAATATGTAGAAAGTATGGCAATACATCTCCTATAGACTTTTTATATTCTTATTTTTTATTTTTCAGGTTATTTACTCTATTTTCAGATTATCATTATCATACTTTCTAGTGTGTGCGCGTAGTGGCCAAGCCAGGATTTTAACAAAAGGGTTCAAAAATATAAAGAAGCAGACAAACGAAGAAGTCAAGGGGATTCAACATCTACTATATATACATAAAAAATAATTTTCACCTTATATATACAGTGTAATTTTTCGCCGAAGGGGGTTCCGAACCCCCTTCGCTCTTACTGGCTCGCCCCTCTCTCTCTCTCTCTCGCTCTGTGTGCGCGCGTGTATGAAAAATGACAAAAAGCTGTAAAGTATCCAAATTATAAATGAAAAATACCGAAAAAGCATTGGGAACTATCCTTATCATCATCCATGCACGAAAATGGGAAAAGAAGAAGACACAGCTTTCCTTATTTCTCGGGACGCATGTATTAGTTATACTATTATATATTTACAATTGTTTTACTATTTTATATAGAAGATAGTGCAACCATGTAGTAATTCAAAATGTACATGGATATCAAAAAACAAAAATCAGAAAAATGTACAACAAGCAAGCCTTTCACCCCAAAATAAGATAAAATGGACAAAAGAAGCAGCAGCATCTATGTACACAGCTCGTTTATCCTTTCTGCCGCCTCCGTAGATGCTCAAACTCTTCCAGTTTCGTCTTTAGAAGAGTGTGCTCCTGCTGCATTTTGTCGAGCAGTGTTTCGACCATAAGCATCTCATCTTTTAGATGATTAATCTTTTTATCCAGAAAAGCTAGTGTATCAACACCCGTCTCTCCTAGTCGATACATGCTACCTGCAAAGTCCCCTTGAGGTATCACGTGGACGTGCTGAGGTCTACTTAATAACACGACTATGCTCATCTGCAAACAAAGTTTGATGAGACGAACAAATTAGATAACAAATATATCTTTCATCTCAGTTTGCAAGAAACGATCTTGACCACATAATCAATGAGTCAATTTATTGCAGACCCATCATATGTGGAAACCTATTAACTCATCCACAGTAAAAAATCAATGTATCTCTATACAGAGTAACAGACAAATTAGAGCAGTGACCAAAATTGACATAGTAAAACACAAGCCAGAGCGGGCTGAAGCTGGGACATTAGTTAGACTTGTTTTTCAAATGGCATAATGTAAAAGAAAAGTAGTGTCACTGGATCAGATGATTAAAGGAAATGCATATAAACACAACACAAGCAAGCATATATTCCAGAGACACCAAAACAAGGTGGAAAAGGGCAGCATCTTCCTACATTTATAGAAGATGGCCAGAGTAATATACTAGAATATCAGCTGGTCATTCCCCTGAAGTGTGCCCTTAACCTACTTCTAACAACTAAAGTTGTTACACTCCTGTAACATGCAGCTAATTACACTTCCTTTCCTCGTCTCATTTATTGACCTGATTTCATCTCATGGTTTCAACCCATGGTTTGAAATCGCATGCCCAAACGCCTACTTAATATGTTCTAACTTTTTCCCCTTCAATTCAAATACACATTTAAATAAAAGCCACTTTACTTAATTTTATATATTTTTTATGATGCTGGTGTCTAGGACAGCTTGCGCGCACCTCAACTATTCCGCCGAGTACCTGTTACCTCTTGCCAACATAGATACTGGGTAACTCAGTCTCGGAGACTCGGGCAAATGAAGAAAAATCACATAATGTTTTTTCCCTCCATTGGGATTTGAACCTATGGAGACCTCATTGTCCTCATCCCACTTCTTTGACCACTAGGTCACACCTTGAGTGCCCAAAGAGATGCTACTTTATATTACTTCAAAATTGATTTGATCTCTTTTGGATTTTACACTTCCTCACAATTCAAATTATTTTTAACTCCTTTACAAGACCAATATAATAATCCACTCAAACCTTGAAAGTCAACCCGGGTCAATTAAAATTGTAAGGACTGCCTTGCTATCTTAAACATTGTGAATTCCACTGCACCAAGACTAGTTTACTGAGAGTATCCGATGCTAACCACAGAATCAGGGAAAAAGAATGAGACCAAAAAATAAGCTTACAATATCCGGTTACTTCTCGACACTATAACAATTAACAGAAAAATGCATGAAAATCAACTACTGCATGATCACATGGCCATAAAAGTTGTACTTTCCCTGCTCATAACACATCATAAGAAGACAAATTTGTGCTAACGAATTAGTTAAAACATAATTCTCAGATAGAAGGCGCAAATTGAGAAACATACCTGCATTAAGAGCAGGATCACAGCAATGACAATCACTACAAGAATGGAAACTTGACTTTGAGATTTCAGAGATGATGAACACTTGAGCATGAAATCTCTACACAAGGAAGTAATGGGCACAGGACTGCTACAGCTACCCTGCAGGGAATCTGCAGCTTGCTGGTTGAGCGACAGTGTTTGTGACCTGACTTCATTACTTGACTCATCTAATTTTTCCACATGTTCAGCACTTTCTTTTGGCTGAGCACTTGTTACCACATTAGCAGCACGACCACCAGCTGACAGAGAAAATAATATATTAAGATAACATGAGCTTAGAACCAAAGAAAGTATACCCCAACATATAGATGGCCAAAGGTGGGATACAAGAGGTTTCCAGAAGCACTACCTTCTTCCTTCTCTAACTTCTTTTGCTTCAACAGTTCATGTGCCTGAAATAAAAATCCATGTCAATCTTTTAAACAGCTTTAAAATTCCTGCAAACTGAAAATAGAAGAAAATGGAAAGGATGAGGAACATACAAGGGCAATCCATATGGCATACACTTCTCGACATTCATCAACGGTAGACTGCATTATCTTCCCTGCAGAGATTCCCAAGCAATTAGCATCGACACAAAAGTTCTCGTAAGGTGAACATCACAAGTTACCTTTTCCCTGTAACTTCTCAAGCAGCAAAATTAAGAAGTATACACAGCATAGCTATATGCGCAAGATACAATGCCTACCACCTCCACGCTCTCACCTTTTTTAGCTCTCCTCACATTGTTTCAACTCTTCATTGGGGTAGCAAAATGGGAGACAGGACTTAAATTTCAAGGAATGCCAAAGATCAGAGACTGAAACTCATCCATTGAGCATGAAGACTTCTCTGCTGTTGATATCAAAGAAGTATCTTACCCTCGAGGTGTTCGGAGAATGGTTCAGTAATCGATATCACCGTGTTAACTGGAGTGAAAACGGTATGCAGACGAAAAGATTATATTATGTGGGGTTGAGGAGTCGCAGAGAGTATCTTAGGGTAATCCTATTACTGTTTGAAATGGTTCCTGGTCTGAAGATATATCTGGGAAAGAGCTCTCTGTTTGCAGTAAATGGGGTGCAAGACCTACACAGATCAGGAAATGTTCTGGGTTGTCGGATCAGCGAGTTACCTACAGGATATCTTGGAATTCCATTGGGTTTTGGGTGGGGGGTGTGTGTGTTTTGTTGGGGGGGGGCGTCTAGGTATAAGTAGAAATATGTCTGGAAAAAGATTGAAGAGAGATGTGAAAGAAACACTTGCTATGTGGAAAAAAAATACTTATCTTTAGGGGTAGGTGGCCCTTGAGTTCAGTTGCTTTTAGTTTAATACTGTATTTTTATTTTTTTTGAAATTGTGTGTAATATTGTATTGATGCCAGTAGTTGTTCTAGTTTTTTACTTTTACTATTTGTTTATTGATTTATATTCTCGTAATCATCCCGTGCTCCAACCAAATTTTTCTTACGAGCCAAATAAGAGTTATAAAGAAGAAGCCCTTTTTTCATATAGAAGCTCAACTGTATAATTTGATTAATCTATCCCCAAATGCTTAAGTTTTTTTTTTTTTTTTTGAGAAGGTAACATGTTGAATAACACAAAACAGTACATGGGTTGTACTGAAACCATATTTACAAGTGAGCAGAAGAGAGTAAACCAGTCTACAGTTCTAACAGGAACCTAATGAGTCTAGGATAGATATAGTATTTTTTTTTTTTTAAGTTTGATCTCCTGCATTGTATGCTGTTCTCAAAGCATTTGATTAATTGCCCACCAAATGCAAGCAAATGCTTAAGTTTTTCAATGATGAGGAGAAGGCAAGATATCTTTATGAATTCAATAACTTTTTAATGAATTGGAGGAAGCCATTCATAGGAGGAGGAAGGAAAATAATAAAAGAATGATACCCTAGCGCACAATTCCGTGCCTCTTAAAATTGCAGTAAGATTTGATCAGACTTGCTATTTCTTTTGATAACTACAAAAGTAAAACTTGAAGAAGGTATTATGAGGAATAAAGAAGGATGAGCACCTCTAAACATGGTTTTCTTTGTAAATGCCACATTTATGTACACCTTCAAACTGCAGCCTCCTTCAGGTCCATCCCCATCATTTTCTACATCCCAAAAACCCTAATGTAAAAGAGAGAGATGTTTTGAGCAACAAAGAATAAACTAGAAAATTTCAACATGACCAACAACAACAACCCCCACACCCCATTCCTATAACAAAACAAACCCCAAAACATAAATATATTCAAAATAATTGTGGTCAAAAGAAGACATTGTTTGACCGTCTAAAATTCTACTGGAAAATATAATGGGACAGAAAGAACACTGGGGATTACAGTTAGAATCAGCGTCAGAATAGGCTCAGATGTGAAGCAGACACCAATTATGCAGAACTATAGAGTTGATAACATTATCAACAAATGTTCAGTAGCCGAGGGCCTGTGGAGCTCAAAGAGACTCGGACACCCGGTGCTTTAAAAAAAAAAAAAAAAAAAGATGTATAGCTCAATTTGATTTTTTTCTCCTCAGAATCCCTGTACCTCTTTTGTTCTCCCCAAGTCATATTTTCTTCCCATGGCTAAGTCCTTACTTGTATATTCATGTTCAAGCATCATAAAACTTTATGAGATGATTTACAGCCACACACTTTATGTGGCACACTTTCTTTTTTAGTCTATCTCAAAAAGGAACGCCACCTTTCTATATTTAGAAACAATTTAACTTTATGAGATGATTTACAGCCACACATTTATCTAAGACTTGTTTTGGACCACAAATTTCAAACGTCTTCCTTCCTTTTTTAAACTCCGTGCCTAGTCAAATGGTGCCACATAAATTGAGATGGAGGGAGAGTGTGTGTGTGTACACACACACACACACACACACACATATATATATATATATATATATATATATATGTCAATATATATATATATATATATATGCCAAGGTAAGATGGGAAGAGATATATATATATATATATATATATACATATATCCGAGACAAATGACTCCTTGGGCTTTTAAGAAAAAATACGACCAGCAAGTCAATATATCCAAATAAAGTTGAATGTGACTGATGATTACAGAAGTGTATGGTTGTCAGGATAGCGATGTGAGAGAACATGATAGCTGAAGACAAACATTTAAGCAAGTTTATTCCACCAAATCTAGCCCCATATATCCCAGACAAGGCTGGTATGACGAGAGAGAGAAACAGTGGCATAGTTTCCTAAAGTCCTTTCTTCATTTCACTGTCAATATCTACCTTTTAAGTTTCCACCTATGAGGTATTTTCTGGTTACCAATATCTGCCAATCAGTCATCTAACCTAAGTTGTGCACCACCCTAATGATAAGAGGGGCAAGTGCAGTTTTGTAATAAATACTGATCAAGAACAAGTAGTAGATAACCTCAAGGAGTACTATATCTAACGAGAAATCAGACCCTTATGAAAAGTAAAACGCATACCTCCACTCGAAAATAATCTGCATAAGGAACATCACTGACTTCTTGTGATGTCTCGATCACCAGGTGACTGAAATCAAAGTAGCATGTTAAAATAACAATATTACGTAGCAAGAGCAAATCAACGCATTAAAACCTGTGCATTTCTAAATGATAGAGAAAATGAAGAAAGCCTATAATCAAACTTTCTAGACATATGCAGGCATGGGACATCTCTTCAGTTTAAGAAAAAAGATCGATTATGTGTCTAAAAAATCTACCAACTTACAACTAAAAAGATTTGCTTATCACAGTAGCGACATGAAATAGATATTTCTTCTCTCTTGAAGCCATGCGGGGAGGAGGGGGATTTTCGAGGAGAATGGAGGTTGGATACATACCATTGCCTTGAAGGTTTGAATCTTTTTATGGACCAAACGACGACATTGTTCTAAACCTAGTTAGTTTACTATTCAAGCTGTGAAAGCTGTTTTATTTGAAGTTTACTTAATTTATGGAATATCCTAGTGAATTTTTAAAAATGAATGGAATTTCAATCAACTACATATCCAAAAAAAACATCAATCAATTATGCCTAAATCCAAACAAAATGGTATGAATCCTCCATATCTATTCTGTTGTATTCAGATCCATATCATTCGAATGCCTAATCAAACAGGAAAACAGCACAATACGAATTCAGGTGCTTTGGAAAACACAAAGCAAAAAGCAATCATCAGTTAAATAACACAACGCTTGTGTTCGTCTGTCCCTGGAAATTGTAGAGGGGAAAAGACAGAATCCTAAGATGGAAACCAGACAAAAAGAGGAGCGCAATAGACCTTGGTCCTAACTCAACCTCAGAAGCTAGCTCATGCAGAGAGGATTTTCTAAGAACATATAAGGAGACCACAACCCACTTGGACTAAACAACTGGAGACTAGAGTGTGGATAAACAACACGGGCCATCATTGAGAAACACAACCACAAGTCAATGGGTTTGGCTCTGATACCATCTGAAGAAACAAACCCTGAGTCTGACTCAACTCTAAAAGCTAGCTCATGAATGAAGGATTGTCCCAAACCATATAAGGAACCACACCCATTCCCTCAACCAATGTGGGACTTAAACGGAGTTCCTATCTATAAAATCTATCTTTTTTTTCTTTTCTTTTTATTTTTTTGATAAGGTAAATTATTTCATCAATAAATTGGGAAACTCTGTATACAACAAAATCTATCAGCACAGTCATTTCTAGTTGCAGACCTTCCTCCGTTTTTCTTCAAACGTCTCTTGTTCCTTCCCCTATATGAGTCTGACAAAACTACCAGCTTCCAATCTTAGAGATCAAACAATATCCTCGTTATTCTACCAATTAATAAAGCTTTTAGGCTGCAGCTTAGAGAATAATACGCTGTTACGTATTTTGCCCGTACATCATTAATTCCTCTCTACTTCCATGTAAAATATAAAAAAGTACGTCGCCAAACCTTATGCTTGACCAACCACCCATCAAACTGAAATATGGACTTAAAATCACAAAGTCAGAGATCTTATCCAAATTATGTTTCTGCACAGAGATAGCCAGCTGTGCTAGCAAGCGTCGATACTAGATGTTAGACCACTGTTAACCCAGCTAATTGCCTAAGAATTCCGAATTAATATGATTGAAAGATGACAGAGTTGCTATTAACATGTTTGTCTGAAAGATGACAGAGCTTTTATTCACATGATTGTTTTGAAATATGACAGTTGCTACCCGGGACACTACATTAAGTCACCCAAATTACTAACATGGTTGATATAATGCTTTGCAAATTGATATACTTCATGGACATAAATAGACTATTGATATGATGAGAAAATCGTCGAATACAAGGTGCATATGAAAGTAGAGAATCCCATATTCATAGCCCACAGAATGCTAAGCTAGACAACTTTGCAATTTGCAAAAACCTAAGCTCCGCTGATTAAATTACCTTTTGCTCAAACGCCTTTGATTTTTTGGCGAAACTCAAACGTAACCACAAAAATGATGTTATGCGTAGAACTCTATCATGTAACAGGCGCACTGGAACATGGAGCAGTGCAGAGAATTACAGCATCAAGAAAGAACTTAAAGTGCCAGTATCAGTAGGAAAGCACACCAGTGATTTACAGCAGGCAGCAGCAGTGTAGCACCAAAGTAGAAGTTAGGACAGATCTCCTGGACAAAAGAAAATTACCTGTTTCTGTAACAACGATACATCTGAACCTCATGGCAGCCACCAAATTTTGCACCTAATTAAACCATACATTAGTCATATCTAAATAAATCTGGATCCACTTGAGAGTGTCCATGTCATGTTTGAAATTGCACTACTGACATAGAGGCGAAATCACACCTAAATAGATTTTAATAGGATGCTGAAACGACAAACTACGAGTGTGCCCAAAATCTTCATGAGGACGCCATTGTGTGCACTTAAAATCTGAAAAACAGGACCGCGAATTTAGGTGAGAAGCTGCATAATTACTTATCAGTTCGTTGTGATCCATTGCTTCTAAATCTAACTAAAATAATGTTCTAAAATATATCCGCTTCACCAAAATCCATGAATGCTGTCACCTTTGTCACCACATTTTCTACGGAATAACTCCTGAAAAGCAACACCATCATCTGAAATGAAGAGTTCAAAGAACTTCTCAACCTTCACCTGCACGACAAAGATTAAGTTGAAATCACAGTCAAATAACAGTCATTAAACATCCATCACACAGAAAACTAGGGTATCAGAACAATGAAAGAACTAGGGAAAAAGATAAAGTTACATCACCGGAAACTTTGCCTCTGCAACAAGTGTAAAGCATTCAGGGACTGCATGTGAAAAAAACGCAAAATTTAGCTAAATTTATTAACTGAATAGAGTTTCAAACAAAGAATAAGATGAGGAAGAAAAGGAAAGTTTCACTGGTGGAATTCAAGAAACAGTTGCTTTAAGCCTTTAAACGCTTTAGGAGCTAATGGATACAAGTACCAAAAAGAATATTGTTTCTGGTTGAAGGTACTCATCTGCCTAATAAAATTTAAGCATTAACCTGTGCTCAGAACTTAAGAATAGACACCCACCCTTAAGAGAATACCAGACATCATCTGTCTAGAATGAGGGAAGCGAACCCGCTCATAAGTCCTAGTAAGTGTCTCTCTCACATTGTGATGAGCATGTCTGATACCATTTTAGCAAACAGAGCCACAGAAATAGGATTACAAAACCAGACCAAAAAGAGGCACTATACATTATCTAGGAAGGGAGGAAGAGAAAAAGGCAGCACTGTCCATTTAAAGGTTCTAAATACACAGAGTAGCTTAAAGCTTTCATTGTTCCTATCCTTTTCATTGCACATTTGAGATAGTTGCATGAGATTTAGCTTGGTGCATTGCAATTTAGCTTTAATTCCGTTTCATGTTTTAGACTAGTGACACTGCACTTCTCAGTATTTATGCAGAAGTAAAATGTAAGGGCAAGGCAACATGAGTACATACTTTTGTCACATGAGAGAGCAGATAATTTTCAGCATGTCAGCCATTTATTGAAGAATAACAAAACACATAACAAAGCTCAAAGGACATTTGACTGACCCCTAGGTGCATCGGAATCCTCCTGCCTCAAAACAGAGGACTTTCCAGATGATGAACAATCAGTATTTTGAACAATAACAGCTTCTTCTTCCACATTGTCCTGCACTCCTAAAGGCTTTGACACAATTTCAAATTCACCATTGACTAATGGCTTTGAGTCTTCCTGTACCTTGTCATCCTTATTCCTGGTCACATGTATAAACAGACTGAGATAACTCCATAACAAGGGGAGTTGATTCCTACCTAGACTCTAGATACCTTTCGAGGGATTCCACCCCTTCCATTGGCTGCCTGAAACTATCTGATCCTTCTACTATTCCACTATCTAGGAAGTTTAGATCAGATTTTGGCTCCTGACAAGAAAGCGAAGTTCAAAAAAGTCAGACCTGTAATGAAAAGACAAGAAAAGCACCATCGGCAAGAACCAATATTGTCATTGGATTGAAACAGAAATTTCTCAGAAGATGAATATAAGGAGAATCCTCATACTTCTCTTTGCAAAATAAAAGAAAAATGAATAGAAGAAAACCAACCAAGAAGTCAAATGTTTGCTAAAATGGTATGCAATTGCAACATGACTATGCATTTTATAAATTGTCAAGCTATGAGAGTCAAAACACACCAGATCAGTAGACTCTTCAGCCGGCCCATTGTGTTGTAGCCAACCATCACTGATAAGATTAAAAGCTTCATCTCGGGACAGGAAAGATGTAAAAAAGTACTGCATTAACAGAAGGCATGTCAAGAGTTCGCCACGTAAGTAGTAATCTGAAAGGAGGAGAACAGGCATTAAGTGGTAGCATAGCATCACAGATCCGGGACATCACCTTCTTTCCTCCGGCTACTATTTCTATTGCCGTCGGGAATATGGCCGCAGCTTTAGCTCTTCGTACTGCCGTGATCTCATGAAAAGGAATTATTTTCTGGTAGATGACCATGGATAATTTAATTTTCATCAAGAAAAGTGAATACAGTAAAAAGAAAACAAATAAGAAAAAGAACCTTCCTTATTTGTTTTACTGTATATTCATTATCCTATTTTACTTGTCACAAGAAAAAACAAATAAGAAAGAGAAACAATAGGAAATAAGCTAACATCATGGGTCATGCGGTATAAATTCTTGGTAAATGTCCAACGGAGCTTATTAGTCAGTCTTAAAGCTTAAAAACCAAGGCAAGATAATGAATACAGACAAACAAATTCTTTAGCCACATTCAGTGGGACCTCATAATGTGTACCCTTCTATTTCCAACAATGACAGGAAGGATTTTATGGATCAAGACCAAAATATGTCAACAGCAGGCGAGCAGGAAAGCAACACAAAAAATATGAAAGGGATACGTGTATATGGCACCCATTTTGAAGAACAAAGAAAGAGGAAATAAAGAGGAAGACATAGGAAAGAAAGAGTCCCTTGTTGTTCAAATATTCATCACCTTCAATTCACAAGACTCTCATAAAGTGCACTGCTTAAGAGAGAATAGAAATACAGCATTGCACTATTAGCCTTTTCGATATCTCTCTTTCCATATGACCTCCCTCCAACACGAGAGGATATCACAGCGGTCCTTGCCTAAGTCCTCCTCTATATCCGGTTATATCAGTCCAGACATGTGAACAGAACCCTTTGTGTTACTTGGAATATTCACTTCTTTGAAGCACCCATTTCGAATGGCTAAAACATAAGTAACTTATGCAAATCCTATTGTCATATCCAGTTCTAAATAAATAGATCGTCCTGTTCTTTCAACCTTGAGCCACGTGGAGGCTTTCATTTGAAATTCAATCAAGAAGTGCACCAAAAAAGAAATCTAAATACGCATTTTCCTTCTCACACTGGCATGCAATCTCTTCCCTGACCTCAATGTCTAGTAAATATTGTGTTAATAACAATTCCAAAATAATTGCATAATGAAAACGTAAAATCTCAGCTAAATTTGTGTACAAAGAGACGAACACCTTATCAGCAGTGAAACCATACATCAATCAACTATAGGAATTGTAAAAGGTCAAACAAATAAAAAAAACGAAACACAGACCTTTGTCTCAAAGCCGAATAGATTGGAATAGAAGCAAATATTATGGCCAAAGAGGTACATATGACCCTGCAACAACATAAAATATTAACCAACTCACAACAGCATGAAAACCAAATTGGAAAGAAAGAAAAGATGTAACATAAAGAAATGAGGGTGTTCAAGAAGCCACAAGTTCAACTATAAATGCTTAGACCGTCTTTCTAATGTGTATGGATGTAATACCATCCAGTTAAAAGATACCTGAAGCAGAAAACTCTCTTGCAGCGCACAATTAAAATCTTGAACCAGGACCTGTGAAAAATTTATAAGGAAGATCAGAACATGACCATATGCGATTGAGGCGTGGTTCTTGTATCAGAACATAACACAATGTCTGTTAGCACGCAGATCTGAAAAATTTATTCAGTCACAGGAAAGAAGACGCACAAGTACATTCTTTATACAGATGAGATAAATATTACATCAGACATGCACAATCAACTACTTTGACAAGAAAAGAGATGTGTCCTAAAAGAAGTATAAAATCACATCATCTATTCCTAGTCCGAAACAAGGACATGAAAGATAAGATGCAAACAAATGAACTTGGTGAATGACACATATGGGGTGCACATAAAAATAAGACTAAGTACTTTTTTGAGTAAACAGTTCAAGATAATTTATTTGTTGATGAAGTAAAAAGATATCAATAAAAGCATCAAGAAGATGCAGAAGTTTACAGAGCTGAGTACAAGGACCCAGAAGCAAAAGTATAGCACAGTCAGTTCTATCAACTAGAGACTAAATCTAAGGAACTGACAAAATCCAAAAAGAGCTCAATGCTAGACACAGGAGTCAGCTTGAACCAGCAAAAAAGTTGTATCAAGCGCTTTGACTTTAGGGAGATACTTGAAGTTGAGATTCCATCACAACATCTTCTATTTATCTCTGACCAGATGCACCAAAAAATAGCTCCAGGAACCATTAACCAAATATTCTTGATGGTCTTTTCAACTTTGAGTGCACTCCAGCTGCTGCAGGCTTCTTTGATACTACGAGCATGACCCAACTCAAACCAAAGAGTGAGAAGAACATCTTCTAGATCTCAGAGGCTATAGTGCAGTGTAGCTGTAGGTGATTGACACTTTCTAGGTTAGAATGACACATGTAACATCTATTTGCCAATTGTATTTTCCTTTTTCTCAGATTGTCTTGGGTCAAATATGCTTCATGTAAGGCTGACCAACTAAAGCACATTACTTTAGGGGGGAGTTCAGTTTTCCAGATGAACCTCCATGGCCATGAGTCAATTATCAGATTCCTAGAAATGAAGTGAGTGTAACCTGACTTGACTGAATAAACTCTGTCATTTGAGTTGTTCCAGGCTATAGAGTCCTTCACCTGAGGGTTCAAACTGCAATTTTCCAACCTTGACAGTAGCTCCATGAAACTCTCTATTTCCCAGTCTTGAAGGTTTCCCAATAAGCGCTAGCAAGCATCCACTTAATTGAACAGCCTAATTTCTTAAGCATGCAGAACATCTCAAACAGAAACATATCCCATTTATGCCTCAACCCCAAATAAGTTCGGGTCGGCAATACAAATCTTTTTTGTATCCATTCTACTCTAGAGGTTTGATCATACCCCCAGCGAATCACACTACAGCATACATAACTATAAAGTATACCACAACAATTTGATGTCCAGGAATTTCATAGAGGAACGAATTTAAAGAAAAGGCTGAAAAATCCCTCAAAACCGACAAGCACATTATAGTTTAGCTGTACAAGTAAGGAAATAAAACCAGTTCAATAAATTAAGAGAGAATTTCACTCACTTCATCAGGCGGTAAACGAAAAAGTTGTCGATATTCTTCACTCCTCATAGCTAGCTGATTCTGTCAAAAAGTCAAATGATTCAGCAACCACAACAAGGAAATTGTCTAAAAATACTCCCTCCGTCCCAAAATAAGTGTAGTTTAAGCTCATTTCACTCCCATTAAGAAAAATAATAGATACAAGGTAGAGTTTACTAAGTTACCCTATTTATTTAGATGTTTCTTGAGAACTGAACACTATTAAAAAAAAAAAGTAGTTCTTTAATACAAGTGTATAGTTAGAAACAATTACTAATTTTTGTCTTGAATTCCTAAAGCAACACTTACTTTGGGACAAAGGGAGTAGTCAATTGTGAAAACTCTTGAAAAAGTAAAATAGTTCTTCGTTTGCATGCAACAAAATCAGAGAAGAATTTTTCTTTAAAAGCGATGATCACCCATAAAAAATCCATAAGAAGGCTAAAATTGCAGAAAGATGTTCAGTTTTTAATTCATAATAATTCAGAGTTCAAATGCAATGTCATGTAGAACTAGTGCGTGTTCTGATAAATAGTTGGTAATAATTCAGGTAGGAAATACAAACAGTTGATAGTTCATGTAGAAAACATACAGATACTTTGATAGTTCAGGTAAGAGCCGCAAACACTTGATAGTTCAGGTAGAAAACTGGCAAAACAAAAAGTGGTATCGTAGGTGTTGACCATTATCTGTTTTTAATCCATAATTGGGAGTTGAAATGCAAGATTAATTGAAGAAATCAAGTAACCTGAGCATCAGATAAACGTGGAGGGCTAACGGTGGAAGAATCAAGAGAAGTAGGGCGGCGATCGGGAGAAATATCAGAGGCGGTGTCAAGGACGCTCTGAGAAGTAGAAGGTGAGATATGCATATGTTGCGACGGCGGTGGTGACGCCGCCATCATTTTCTCCGATACGGCGGCAGCCATGTTGGTTGTGGAAATTAATTATGAGGAGTCCAAATGAAAGTGTGTAAACGGCTATTTTACGTGTCGGTTACGTTAACGTTCCCGCGCGTCGTCGTCGTCTTGTTGTTGGGACGTAACTCTCCGGACTTTCGTAGATGTGCCCATTTTTGACTTTTTTCGCAACCGACTAACTAATGGCCAGTACAATATTGGAGCTGTTAGGTGCGTGAAATTATCAAATTAAAGTACTCCTATGAATTAGTATGATAAAGATCTTTTAACGCTGTATATTGGAGTTAGGTGCGTGAAATATACCTAAAAGTAAATGATTAGAGTATTATAAAGCATTTACTAAAGTATATATTAAGAATCGTTGCAAATTTTTTAAAAAAGAATGTGATTAGTATATTAGAAAGCACGTAGTAAAGTACATATTAAGAATTAATGTTGAAATTAAGTAAAGAGGAGCATGTTTATTTATTTATATATGGTACACACAAACTTATTTGAGCATAAGTTTATAAGATTTGATACACCGGCATTTTCAACTATTAAGAAGATGGTAAGAAAAGAATTCTAAAAACTTTCACATTTTTAAGCATGATCAAATCTATTTAGTAACAATTATAACAAAATGTGGCGTTATACTTGAATTTTAAAGTATGTGACCCAAATTGTGTGTGAAAATGGACCGTTTAAATGAAAACTTCATATCTTGGCATGTTGACAAAAAGACAGATACATCTCTGGTCCGAACGGTGTTTAGATGATATCACTTGATGGTGTAACTAAGTCTCTGGTTCGAAGTTCGAACGGTGTTTGATTAAACAGATTTAGACCATGTCTTTTTATCATTCGTGAGATTCTTTACATAGTTATGTAATTACGGAGTGTGGGATTTTAGGTATTGTGTCATTGTAAATAACGAGTTTTTTCTGATTTGTTACAGTTCATCAAAAAATTGTTCAAGTTTCATCAAGTTTTTTACTTATATCAGAAACAATATCATGCAACATATATTTTATATAAATGAATATAGAAAAATCCATCTACATTCTTCTTTTGAGTTCTTATATGGTATTATAGTTGAGCTGGAAAATAGATTTCTTATATTTTACTTTTCGTTCTTCTTGCATCTATTTTTTGAGCTGTGTATTTCTAAATAACAAATAATGCTCATACATATTTTTTGAACTCTTCTGACGCTTATCAATGAATCTAATATATACTTTGCTAGAGCAAGACATGAAAAGTAGAGCGATTTCTTTGTGACAATGTTAGTAAAAAAAGCAGGTTGAATCAATGGCTTCTGCCCCTTGCCATATTTTTTGAATCAACTGCTTTTGTCCCTTGCCAAATTCACCGCATCACTTGCTTAGCACAAGAAAAATAAACTTGGCAAGTTGCTATGGTAAAAAAAATAAAATAAAAAATAAAAAATTGAGGTACTTGAACCCAAACACACTTGAGATACAGTACATATATGTCAACGGGTTGGGGGGGGGAGGAGAAAGCTTTTTGTCATGTTAGTGGTTAAGCAAAATGAAATTGACATACGGATCTTTATAACGACTGAAGGCACCATTAATTATACAGGGGAATACACAAAAAGAAGAAATTATACTGAGATGTTCTCTCCATCAGTAAAAAATACTGCAATGTTCATTTTGAGCATTGTAATGAAGGAGAATTGAGATTTATATCAACTTGATGTAAAAAATGCCTTTCTGTGACGATTTAAAAGAATAAGCATATATGATAATTGATATTTGTTATAAATGTATAAATTTTGCATTGTTTCTCCATTTACTTTTTTGCGCTTTATGTATAGCTTAATACGTGAAATGTTTAATTGAGCTTAATTATCATTTTTGGTGTTTAAACACACAAAAAAGTGAAAGGATGCAATTTAGAGTGCAAGTAAATGATAGGTGGAGGAAATAAGGAGCTCCTATAACGGGGCATGCATAGAGCATAAGAAAACTTAGCGAACTTCTAGTTGAATAATGATTAACGCTTGTACTCTATTCTAGACGGACTATATCAAAAGATAAATGAACTTCTAGTAAAGCTTATATGCGAAAGTATATATTAAGAATCGTTGCAGGATTGTTAAAAGAAAATGTGATTGATATTTATGCCCGTTACAAAAACTTTCAAACAAGTTAACTACATTCTCAATTGTAAAAAGCAGACTCCATAGTAGGCACAAGGCAAGCTTAGGAGAGGGAGAAATTTGTTCTTAACATAAGATTGAGAGTTTTTAGATAAAAAAAGTCTCAAACCGAATTTACTCATCCGACATTATATATTCTTTTTATTATACATAGAAATATGATTATTGTATCGTAGTAATTTATAAATGTTTCTTGCATCTATTTTTTAACTTTTTCATAATTTTTTGTTTTTTAACAATTATTTTTGGAATTAGACTTTTGAATGGTTTAATGTTTTATGAATGATATTAGCAACAAGAAAAATGAAATTGTAATTGATCTTTATAACGACTCCATGAAGGCACCATTAATTTACACAGGGAATACACAAAAAGAAGAAATTATCTGAGATGTTCTCTTTATTTGCAATGTTCATTTTGAGCATTGTAATTAATTGAGATTTATATCAACTTGAGCTAAAAAATGTTTACGTCATTTAAAAGAATCATATATGATAATTGATATTTGTTTAAATGTTATTTTGGATTGTTTCTCCATTTACTTTTTTGTCGCTTTATGTATTCAATACGTGAAATGTTTAAGAGCTTAAATAAAGTTTAAACACACACATTTATGTAAATGAACGGAGGAAACAAAATTTAACGGCGCATGCATAAAAATAAAACTTAGGAACTTCTGAAAATGGTTATTTTGACGGACTATATCAAAAGATAAATGAACTTCTAGTAAAGCTTATATGCAGTTTAACTGAAGGGCAGGATTGTTCAGTTGATATTTATGCCCGTTACAAAAACTTTCAAACAAGTTAACTACATTCTTGTGAATATATAATATATGGAGAAATTTGTTCTTAACATAAGATTGAGAGTTTTAACCGTGTGTATATACGTATATATTCTTTTTTTATCTTAATGCTGATTTTGTTGTATATACGCGTAGGCTAATTTGTTAATTTTTTTGGTGCTAAGGTTTTGATGAACTCTCTTGGGTAATTTGCACGATTGAACCTTCTATTTATTTGATTGGGTGTCATTAAATTCAATCGTTGAGCTTGTTTACGCTCATTTCTTGAACGTTTTTTTAATTAGGGACATTTTTGTCCAATTCATTACAAAGTGGATAAAAGTCACACACTTATGAAACAGTGACAAAATTTCAAAAAAATAAAAAGGTCTAAAATGGTTATTTTGTTTTGAAAAATTAACTTAAATTGTCACTCACTCAGCCGTTTTAAAATAATTAAATTTAATATATGTATAATTTGTATAAAATATTATGTAACCGTGTGTATATACACATACACAATGCTATTTGTGTATATACACAGCTAGAGTGAAGGGAGAGTAAATTTGCACGATTGACCTTATTCGAAGGTCTTTAATTTTTGCCCCTCAAATTGGTGGTAGAGGTTTAAAACTCCTTGGTTAGGGGTTTAAGGCAAATTTTTTTTTTTTTTTTAACTCGGTAAGGGAGAGTTTTGCCTTCAAGCATAAGGCAAAACTCTGTCTTAAGGTAGAGGTTTGCATTAAGACAAATCTTTTTTTTTTTTAGCCCGAATTTTGCAAAAACTCGCTTAAAGTTCTCAACTAATTTTTTTTTCGCCTTGCGATTTTTTATTTTATTTACTGAGCATGGTTTCGAACTCCAAACCTCATGATATTAGGTGAAAGATAAAAATTAAAGACCACCAATTTGACGGAGAAAAATTAAATACCAGTGCCTTTGAAGGACAATCCGCACAAAAAAATGTTCCCTCGCTAGCAGATCATACAACTAGGCCCAAATTGTTTTGAAAATAATAAAGAAAAGAGGTGGACTCTTGAGCTGATGGTGATCGACATAATAAGGCTAAGGCCACATTCAAGTCGTGGGGCTTAGTCGAATAATCACATGACAGGCATGTGATGAGTATTTCAACTACCATAAGTTGCAATTGCCACGTGACTGTCTCCCTTTTTCATGGCAATTCAATATTTAATTCGTTATGTCTTTGGTCCAAACTGATCTCAAAATCATTATAATTGGAACTTATGGGCTTCTACACCCCATCCACGTCCCAAAGTGGACCCTTTGGATTGTGGACCTGTAATTCATACTTGATAAAACTAATTTTGGGCCTAGAATTGCTGGGCCTAGTCCCACTGAATAATTCAGATTCAAGTAGGGAATATGTTTTTTCTCAGTTAGTTAAACAAATAAATTAGAAACATTTTTATAATATTAAATTGTAGAAAACCGCTGAACTTTGCAAGAAATTGCATGTCAAATCTTTACATCAAGAGAAAGAATTAGAAGTAGAAACTTGTATTTCCATTTCAATTTGCAGAATATTTCATTCTGGAGATTGATGAGATTGATAAAATTGAAACGAATAATTCAAATCCTTTAAGTACGAGTATGTGAAAAAAGCTAAAACAAAATATATGTTCAAACCCAGATGTGCACAGCATACTTCATTAATGATTAAATAATAAATCGAGGTAACAATAACATACTAATTCATCATAGTTACGTCATACAAGTTCATGTAAATGATACTTGTCATGTAACATTTATTAATCTAAATGTAGATTTTAGGTATTTTTTTTATGTGTATCACGATCCAAACTCATGACACGTATTGTTCATTTTGGCTTACGGTTTTCGCGTACTTGGATGTCCTTAGGGTGACGCCATCACGTGAACTTGTCCTATGCCTTATAAAACTCTTCACTTTCCTATCTCATTACGATGTGGAATCTCCTATATAAGGGACCACGTCGGTCTTCCTTAAAAGCTTGCTAGCTTAGAATTCATCCGTTCGGCGTCCGTCATGGATAATTTATAGTCCCTTTTTCCACGGATAATTTTTTTCAGGCAAATGAAATGCTCCTTAGTCAGTGCAAGATTTACAGCTAATACAAGCAAGGAACAGCAGATTATAATAAAGTTTCTTTTTTGGTAGCTCTTGTATGTGGACCAAAACCCAAGTGAGAAAGGAATCATGGAAAGGATCATCTCTTCCTTTGAATCACACCCTCCACTTTATTTTTCTTTTCCTAATTCCAATACTACAATACTGAGACTTTCAAACTCTATGTTTGCCTCTTTTCAAAAAGCAAGGTGGAATGCGGTTGTCCCACAAAAAAGAATGATTTAACAAATCACACTACTTTTTTAGCTATTGTGGGAATGACCAACTATAGTATATGTTGAAAATTGTTGCTCAAAACAATTATATATTGAGCTAATCATTATAATCACTATAAGTTTCAGCTTTCATGGGATTGGTGAAGGACCAACTTGCTGATCTTCCCCATTATGTTGCCCCTTCATTCATCACATGATTCTTGTTATAAGTGTATGTTTATTTAGATTTTTTTCCCTAAGTTATCAAGCAATCTAATGATGATAGAAATAAACTTATTGACTTTTTCCTTGTCAATGTACTTTCTCTGTCTTAATTTATGTGATGATGTTTCATTGCGTATGAAATTTAAGGATGAAAGTTTTTTTTTTTTACATATAATTGATTTAAAATAGTCAAATAATTGATTTAAAATCATCACAGTCTAAAGGTAAAAAAGAAGTTTAAAAATTAAATTGTTAGTGTATATATATATATATATATATATATATATATATATATATATATATATATATATATATATATATATATATATATATATATATATGTTATTCCTCTTTAGACTGAATAAAAAAAAAAAAGTAGCCAAAATTGAGACATTGGAAGTAATAACTCCATGCAAATATGTAATAACTGCATTGAGAAGAAAGGGTCAATAAGCTTAAAATGTGACAATAGTGACATTCATTTTTTTTTTTTTTTGGCAAAATAATTTTACAATCTTAATTGTATTCACTAATGGAATATTTTTCTCTCTAATGTAAAAGCCTTTTTGTAAGTTTGCCAATTGGACAAGTGAATTGGGACAATACTTTATAATATAGTGCCCCACTAGGTACATATTTTGGGATGATTTCAAATTCACTGTGAGTCTAACATGTTCCTCTTTTTGACCAGTCAATTGTCACAATTGTGAGTTTCTTAGTGGAGGATCCTAACTTCTTGCTTTATCTGTACAAATACAACAAAGGAGTCACCTAATTAAGTTAGCAGCGATCAGATTAATAAAATTTAAATGTTTGACACTAAGACGATGTCCTATTTTGAAGATACATGAGTGAGAAAATAACAAAAATGGTGCCTTTATGTTTGGGGTAGACTCAAATTAGTTCCTTAAATATATTGTTAAGTAGTTTTGGCCCTTTAAATTTGCTATAAGTGAGCACATTTATCTCCGTCAAATATTTAAAAAATTATGTTTGTTAAATTTGACGAGAACTTTGAAGAGATAAAGGATTTAGCAAGTCACATTTGAAAGTACAGTTTTTGCAGTTTCTGCAACTTTTGATTTATTCTAGTGCAGCTTTTGCAGTTATGCATTTTTTAAAATTTATTCTGGTGCAACTTCTGCTATTTTGATTCATACTATAGTTTTTTGCGTTACGATTTCTAGGGATTGATGTGGCTTTTCCTGCCGTTTCTACTTAATTATTTCATAGTCTCCCTCAAATCTAACTGAAATTTTTTGTTAAGATATATATTTGACGGAAACAAAAATTGTTCACTTCTTAAGGACTAAAACTGCTCATGATTATATTTAGGGGACTCCTTTGAACCTACAGCAAACATAAGGGACAATTTGCCATTTTCTCATATATGGGTAATGAAGCAATATATGGTCTTCTTTGTTAACTTTAAGATTATTTATTTGCACAAACCTTCTCTTAGTTTATTGCCTCAGTGTAGAAGCAAATAATATGCTCACCAAATTACTTTAAGCATATTTCACAAATGGAAACTTTAGTTATCTTATAATGTCCATAATTCTCTTGGCATGTATGTCCAAAATTAGGTAAGACTATTTTTTTTTCTTCCAAAATTAGGTAAAACTATAATAAAAGCAAATATAGCATTATCTTTCAATATGTCACTAGTCAGCTTTTTAGTTCTTTATGTTAGAATGTAATGTAGTTTGCAACTTACATGTGATTAACAGTGTAGTCAAAGTAGCTAGAGACACTAAGCGAATATTACTATCATCCTATGACCATGAAAAGCACATAAACATTTAAAATAAACTATAGCCTCTGGAAGTTAAACAATAGGGAAACAATATAATATAACTTGCTCTGCTAATTGAAACTAATAATTGACCCAAGTATGTTAGACTACACATAATTCTTGACCGAAAAATACACAGAGACATGCGTAGCTTGAAACAAAAAAAACCTTGAATCCAAGGTACGTAGTTGGGTTCAAGAAAAATATATAGAAATGAAGTTGGTCTTTACATTTGTGCGTCTTATGCGCCGTGACTATACTAAAATAATTCTCGCTTATGCTTCATTCTGATTTAATCGAAGTTACTGGATGAGACAAGTCACAAGTGTCATAATGTTTTTTACATATAGATCATAGGGGGAAAAAAATATAGGATTATTTACTTGGGATACTTCTAAAAGGTAATTATTGATAATAACTACCTTTTAATTGATTTATATTTAGTAGCTACAGTGATGTTGTAAATTACCATTCGTAGCTATACCAAAATACATCAAGCTTTTGTGGCTGGAGTGGTTATTGGGTGTGGCTTTGCCCTTGCCCGCCCAGGTTCTAACCCAGCCAACCACATTACTTTTCTTACATATTTTTCCTAGCTTTTTCTCCTTGTATTTTGAGTGTATCAGAGTGTATTTCGTCATATGTATTTGGCTCATATTGTATCTTGTATGTATTTGGCCTGAGTGTATTTCGTCAGATACAGCGAAAACAATGTCAAATACACGCGAATACACAAAAGGTAGCTACGAATGGTAAGAAGGGACAATAAGGTAGTTATTTATGTAAGTTTACGAAAAATATAACTAGGCAATCCTAGTCAAAAGATTAATAAAATTTGAACTTGTGACACATTAGAGATGGAGTTAACATTTGAATTTTATGCATTCTGAACGTGTTATCAAACTCATATATAGTTCGCAATTAAGTATATATATTTAACAATTTTTTAATATAAAATAAACTCATCGTCTCATCTAAAGCTATTAGATTCGTTTGAACCCCTACCAAATATTATAACTACTCACCTAATGATATGGAAGTATTAATTGTGAGTTTATGCATTTAATTGCACGGTTTGCCCTTCAGATGGGCTGGTCTTTAATTTTACCCTTCAAAATCGAACTTATGTCTAGTGAGATATAAGTTCTTTAAGGGTGCGAACATCAGTGGAGGAGCCACATGCATCCGAGGGGTGTGAACCGACACCCTTAGCCAAAAAATTACACTTTGTAAATACGTAAAAAGAATTTTTTTTATGTATATATATATATATATATATATATATATATATATATATATATATATATATATATATATATTATGTGTTGAGCACTTAATTCGTCGTATATTTACTTTTTTATATTTTGACACCCCTGAGTAAAAATCCTAGTTCCACCACTGGCGGACATAATTTGTGGGATGTTATGTCACGAAAATATAAACTTATCCCATGCGAAAAAGTTATTTGTTTTGAGGGTAAAATTTAAAGACCGGTACAAACTAGGGTCAAAAATGCAAATGACCCCTAATTGTGACATCTTAACGACTAGTGCAGTTATAATAAACGATCTTTGGATGCCTTATATGGATTTTATTGAAGACTGTAGTGCCCCGAGAAAAAAAAAAAAAAGGTATGATAAATACTTATGTAAATGTCCCAAATAGTTACAAGAGAAAGAATAGGATACTTGGGCAAAGCACAGAATGTATCACTGACTATTTTTGTCACCAAATTGCAGCAAATTAAAATTCAGTATTCGTTTCGTCGTAACATTGAGTTGCCTCTAAGACAGTGATTGGGCATGCATGCTCACACGTCTTTTTCTTCTCCACCTTCTCTGTCTCTCTACCCCTCTTTGTCTCTCTTTCTTTTTCACTTTATTGTTGTTATTGTCGTCCTTACTCCACTCCCTTTATGTTACTATTAATTTAAGTAATAAGAAATATTTGACTAGAGGTTCAACCACAAATTAAACTAGCTTAATATTTTAACACGATATACCTCCATTTCATTAAGAGGATTGATAGCTACGCACTCAATGCCAAATGAACTTGCTAGTACGCAAATCCCAACTCGTAAATCAAGTTACAATTTTCTATTTTTCTTAACAATGACGGAGATAAAAATTTTACTAAAGGATTCATATCTTTACACGATTTTCCGGCAAATGGGGTTTGGACGAAATCCCTACCGCCCCTCTAGTTCTGCTGCATGCTTTTCAAAGTCAAATCCAGCGAGATTTATTTTTTCATGTATCACATACCTAATGTCAAGTGATCGAGGCCTTTGTTGTTTAATTAATATCAAGGTATAGTTGATTGATTGATTAACTTTTGAAGTGAACGGTTTTATGAAGTCGAGAAAGAATTTTAGATAAAGTTCAAGCTTCTAGTTAAGCAACCAAGAAATAAACCGAACCTCACGTTATGGGTTATGGGTTCTCAAGTATCTATTACTTTTGGAACCAAACACTATTGCTAGGAGTATATAAAATTTAATAATCCACGCCATATATATTGACTGAGCATCTAACCTCTGTAGCAGTTCTTAAATTAACAATAATTAAGCACCCATAATTTAAAAATTCTAGATCCATCACTAATTAACCAAAATTACATGATCGAGAACGACATATCCACAACCTTCCCTTGAAGCATAGTGCACAACAAACTGAAACTGCTCCTTGATACATCTACTGGTAATTAATCTCTCAATAATTGGCTTTACCCCAGTTGCATGGCTGCAGAAAATAGCTTAAAACTTAAAATTAGCCAAAGAAGGAAAAAAAAAAAAAAAACAAGAGTACAAGCACAATAACATAAAATATTCAGTCTAAACAAACATCTGAACCTAGTGATGCGCTTATCCGTTTCAGTTTATGTGGACATAGTTTGACTTGATACGTAGTTTAAGTGAAAAAATAAGAGATTTGTAAGACTTATAATCTTAAATATGCCATAATATTTATATGGCTATAAATTTTTTCATTAAGAGTACTTAAGATGGTGGGAAGAAATAGAGCATCTAAATTTAAAACCTTATGGCAATAGGTGAAGAAATATAGGACAATTGAAACCTATTTGGAAACTCTTACACGACTGAAATTTTCTAACGCATAGCACATTGGATGCTCGGGGTCTCCTGTTTCTGGTGCAATTGCTGTACGATTGAATACCAAAAACACTCCAGTATGACAATAATTGAAGAATGAGTGTACATGCAAACGATTCAATAGAAAAAAAAAATTCGATTTTCCTCAGAGATTGAAAAGCAAAGTTCTAGTGAGCAATTAATGGAAGGTTGAGTAGTGATTTCTGTAAATTGAAGAGCACTTAAGTAAATTTGCTAAGTCCATTATTACCACAAAGTTGTTGTCTCGAATAAGTCTAAGTCCTTCAATCAAATTACAGAACCCATTACTTATACTATATATAATATATTCATAAATACTGATAATTAGTTCTACACATCAAGAAAACACCACTACCCGGGGCCCCAATCTGACTTCAAGTCTCTTAAAGAATTGCAATTATACATTTCAAAAGCTAATTAAAAGAAAGAAGACATTTTGCAATTTGAATAATAATACTTATTAATTTAGGGGTTGAAAAACACCACTAATTCATTGGGATTTCCCACCAAAGTCTTCTTTTAGTACCACATGGGAGCTAGCGGTGAGACTATACAGTAGTGAGATTAGAATATGTGCTAATGCATTGTTTTCAATGGGGTCCATATCTCTTTACAGGGGCTAGCTGACCCCCCTAATCTCTTTATTCTTATAAAGAAACTTGTTAACTTTTGGGCTTTATCTTACTACGTATTAGGTGTTCAATTACAATCATATAGTTCTTTCATCTTGGAACAATTGTTAAATTCCAAGTATGAAAGTCAAAACATCTTTAATTTCATACATTAATTTCTCAATTTCTTTGAGATAAAACCCAAATGTTTGGGAAAAAAAAAACATATAAGTATCATAATTATCAATCTCAAAACAAAAAGGAGAAATATTAAGAAATCGTGGTGCAATAATTATTATAAGCTTTCCAAATGCTAATAATCAAATAAATTGGAGAGGAAATTACTAATTGGAACCTTATATTTCTTAAGCAACGAACAATGTGACCTATTGATCAATGAAGTTGGTTGAGATCACAGTTTGATAACAGCCAAAACACTAGGTAAATCAAATAAATTGGAGAGGAAAGTACTAATTGGAACCTTATATTTCTTAAGTAACGAACAATATAATGTGACCTATTGATCATGAAGTTGATTAAGAGATCGCGAGTTTGTTCATTTTAAACTCCTAACAGAAGCCAAAACACTAGGTAATTTCTATTGTCTAAATTTTGATGTACAAAATTATCTAGGAGTGCTGATAAGAAGATCAAATACTTTGTGAAATTTAAAAAAATCTAGCTTTCTTAAATCTTAAGGGAATAAAATTAATAAATAAAGTAGATGTTGCCAAAATGCTATTGACACAGAAAATTAATGTAGTTGAAAAGGATGGAGAGATGGACATGACAACAGAATAGAAAGAATGACTTATTGGCTTTCCCATTTCCCACTCCCCTTTCAATTTCTTCCTCCTTTGAAAAGACGTGTACTCCAAAGAAGGAACAATAATGGGCCCCACTTGTGGGCCCATTCCAACGTTGAAGAAATAAAAACACTAACTTCAGGTGAGGGCCCACTTTTTCTAGTTTCTAACCTTTTCATCACGCCATCATTCTCTTTCTGGCCGCCCTTGTAATTTCACCTTTTTCTTGTTGCCACCACTCATTTTGCTATGTAACTCCACATTTTTTTCCAAAATTTTAATGTGTTCCTTTTTTTGCTTTAAAATTCATTTACTAATATTTGAAATATTCGTTCTTTTAGGACACAATTAGGTTTAAAATATTGAAAAACTGAAAACATAATTTCGCCATGAAAGTTGATGAAACTGTCTAAAAAATAGATAATTCAATAATTGAAAAGTTCTGTTCAATCTAATACTACATGAATTTGAGTCCAACAATTTCATGGTCATTTTTGTTTAATTATACTTTCTATCAAAACGATTTTTGGAAACGTCACGGAAGAAAGACAAAAACATGTAAAATATAATACTAGGATTACACTTTTTATCCCCCTTAGCTTCACACATGGAAGGAAGGCGAGACCTTTTTTTTATTGAGTACGACCTATAAAATTTGAATAGGTTCTCATACCTACTATTATACGAATAATTTTCTTTGATTTTGGCTTGCAAATTAATCCAGATACCATAATAGACGAACACTTACTAATTTGCACTACTACTACTATTAACTTTCTCATTTTTTTTAGCATATAATGTTCGTTATCTATTTTGAAGCTTAACTAATTGGATTCTCACTACTCCACTTTAAAAATATATAATTTCATTTCAAAACCATTAGTTAAGAATGAAAAAGATAGATACCACTCCGCCTTTATGGTTACTTTTTTTACTAACTATGGAGGTGATTAAATTAACAAACACAAAGGGGGCGGGAGAGAGAGTAGTTAAGTTGTGGAAATATCATTTTCTTTTTTCATATTTATCCTAACCCAAATTCACCTTTACAAGATTCACAACCAACATTTTTTTCCCTCATTTTTCTTCTTTAAAATAAGAAAAAACACAAGCTCCCTAAAAAACAAAAATAAAACACAGAATGACACTTCCACTTTTTTGTATCATCGGCAGTTTTTATATGACAGTGAACACATGACTAAAGCCTTCACAAATACTACAACAACAACACTAGCTAGCTTAAAAAAAGCTAAAGGCAAAATCACCATAATCATCCTCGACCACTACCACTGAACCAAATCGTTTGCCTGTTCAGTTGTAGAGCCATAGCTTCAACATTTAGCTAATAATATATCATACTTTCCATTTCTCGTACACCCTTAAATCAAATGAGTGAGAGAGCAACACACACACACACACACAGAGAGAAAGAAAGAAGAGGAGAAGAAGTATAGTTTGACCTCTAGCTTAATATAGTTTTTTTTTTTTTTTTTTTTTTAAATTTTTTTTTGGCATTCCAAGGACTTGGGAAAGGAAATAGAGAGACCCATTTGAGAATTTTTACAGATCTCTGACTGAACTGGTAATTTTCTGCTTTCTTGATTTGTTTGTTGTTCTGTAATGGGAGAGTCATTTTTGAGTTTCTTTCTGCTATTCTTAGCATTTCGTGTAGTTAAAATTTTCCCAGCAATTTAGAGTTAGTGGGGTTTAGAGTGGCCACGTTTATTATGTATGCACATTTCTCCCAAATATAACCAAGCAGAAGCTAGATCTGCTCATGTTTCTTCTCTTCTCTCTCCATTTTATGTGTCGTATTCTTGCTTTGTTAAGTATATTTTTATGTCGGTGAGTGTTTACAAAAAAGAAGAGTGCTTATGTATCACAACATTGTCACTCACTTAGCAGTATTGTACATATTGGGTGGTTGGGTAGGGACTATGGTTTTCTTAGAAGTTGATTGTCACTCACTTAGGGATTTAAGTTTTTCTATTAGAGCTTCTTGAGGGTTATTTCAGTCTGTAATTAATGGAACTTGTGAAAATTATGGAATATTCAGGTGATTGCATAAATAATATTTGCCTAATTGGGTGTTTCTGGAACGCAGCATGCATGTCTCTTAATAAAGTGTCTTTATTATTTACCACATCACATAGTGCCACTGAGCTTGATACTCTGAAATTTGAAGATTTTGTAATGAGTAATGACTAATGAGGCCCTTTTGGTGAAAATAACCTCTGCTATGTTTCCGTGTTCAACCTGGTGGTTTTTCAGGTGACTGTTTGATGAGATGTAGTTTCTTTTATGTGCTACCATACATGTCAATAAAATGGTCTTTGTAGATCTATATTAATGGTGTACTAATGTATGGATGAAGTGGTACTGATTTTTGCTTTTGCAGAGTTTTTTCCTGGGGGATGTACTTGTGATGATACATGTAATCCGAGATGGAAAGGATACCTGAAGTTAGACAACAACCAAGGCAGTTCCCTATAGAGGCTAAGGTGACACATAATTTCTCAACCTCCAAGAAGGAGGTCGATATTAAATGCAACGTGCAGGGTTTTCGAGATTTCAGCTTGGCTGTTCCAGTACAAACATGGAAAGGAAAGACCTCGTATCAGGAGGAAGCGGAACTCATGGTCGATAATGGTACAATCAAGCGTAGCGATGATTCACTTGAGGATAGTGGCTCTACTTCATTTCATGGGGCGAGTCATCCTCCAGAACCTGTTGATACAGACCTAATGAGACCAGTTTATGTACCAATTGGTCAGAACAAAGCAGATGGGAAATGCCTTGTGAAAAACATGTCTTTGAAGGGTCCTTTCTTAGACGATCTTTCAATCCGGGTTCCTAATGTGAAACCAAGCCCGTCTTTTCTTTCACCTGCAGAGAGCTTGGTTGAAGAGCCAAATGATCTAGGTGTAATCTCCTCCCCATTTACAGTTCCTCGTCCTTCTCAAAACACAGAAACAAGTCTGCCTCCTGATTCCGAAGAGAAGGAATGTGTTTGGGATGCATCGCTGCCTCCAAGTCCACTTAGTAGCATTGATAGTACTAGTGTTGTGAGAGATATGAGTATTGTCAACAGTTGCACAAGCACGTATAGGAGTGATGGGCTCATGAGCGATGGCATGCTTAGTGTGGACAGAAACTATGAGAGCACAAAAGGGAGCATTCGAGGGGATTCACTCGAAAGTGGTAAAACTAGCCTTAGCAGAGCAAGTGACAGTAGTGGACTTAGTGATGATAGTAATTGGAGTAACATGACTGGCAGTGCCAATAAGCCTCACAAAGGAAATGATCCTAGATGGAAGGCTATTCTCGCAATCCGGGCACGTGATGGTATATTAGGCATGAGCCACTTTAGGTTACTCAAAAGACTTGGTTGTGGAGACATTGGAAGTGTTTATCTTTCTGAGCTTAGCGGGACTCGCTGCTATTTTGCAATGAAAGTGATGGATAAGGCATCGCTTGCAAGCAGGAAGAAATTGAGCCGTGCTCAGACAGAAAGAGAAATCCTGCAGTTATTAGACCATCCATTCTTGCCCACATTGTACACTCATTTTGAGACCGACCGCTTCTCATGTTTGGTCATGGAATATTGTCCTGGAGGAGATCTGCATACTCTACGACAGCGACAACCTGGGAAGCATTTTTCAGAATATGCTGCAAGGTATTGAATTATTATCCTTATCCAGAATATGCAACATGTAGATATTCCTCCCCTTATAAAAGTCTTTTCCATGTAATCCTAATGTAAGCATAATAAACCTCTGGTCTCTTTAACATTCCTTAATCCTTACATGGTATTAACTCTCTTCCCCAAGTGAAATTCTTTATCTGCCACTAAATGCATCTTTACTGGCTAACAAAGGACTCTTTCTTTTCCCTTTCCTGATGTTCTTTAATGGGTTGGTGTTGGGGGAGAGAGGGTGTATTGGTGGAAGGAGATGATTTTGCCACAATGAATGTCACCCATTTTCACTTATCCAAACAAACGAAAAGATTGTTGCCCATTTTCTCTTACTGGCAAATAGAGAATGCTGAATATCTGATAAAATCCTTGAACTATGTTTTATTAAGATGAAAAATTATGTTGAAGCAGTGATTAAAGCTTCCAAAGAGCCCAGTTTGTTCTCTGTCTTTTCTGTACTAGGTATAAATTCTGTCCCCGTGTGTCCCTGCTTGGTTTTTCTTTGAATCTGGTGTGAGAATCTTAGACCTTGCCTAGCTTGACATCAAAGCACGTGTCATTAGATTATATCCTTAATCAGTATCACCTAGTTCATGCTACTTGAGATTTGTATTCAAAAGCTGAATAGACTCCATTTTGGTCTCCCTAAAATAAGAGACTAATCGTGTTCCCTGGTGTTAGGATCATAGAGCTCTAGTTCCTAGCTTGGCACTAAAGAACTCGACTAGGGTATGTTCCCATATAATCTTTCTCATCTAGTTCATAAACTATATTCTGATTTCCCTAAAATTTAAGAGTTGATTTTATTTCAATGAATCTTAGGTCTGTTCATGCAATTCAAGTTATAACTTCAACACCTCAATGACATTACTGTATTATCATGGTCTAAAAACTATATGTAGCAGAAAAAACAGTTATTAAGGTCCGGTTGATTGATATTATTAAAGGGTCCGGTTGATTGATATTATTAAAGGGCTTTGATGCAAGCTTTATTCGACATTTCTTCGTTTTGGGAGACTTCAGAATCTATACCCTTGCATGTAGGTTTAAACTTTTGAGTTCTTTAATCAAACTTTAACTAACCCCAGGTTTCTGTCACAGGTTTTATGCAGCAGAAGTTATATTGGCACTTGAATATCTACACATGCTTGGTGTAGTGTACAGGGACTTAAAACCTGAAAATGTTCTTGTGCGTGATGATGGCCACATTATGCTTTCAGATTTTGACTTATCCCTGAGATGTGCAGTTTCACCCACGCTCATAAGGACCTCATCTGATGATCCTTCTAAACGAGGAGCTGCATTCTGTGTGCAGCCAGCCTGTATTGAGCCCACAACTGTATGCATGCAACCAGCATGCTTCCTTCCCCGTTTATTTCCTCAAAAGAGCAAGAAAAAATCACCTAAGCCTCGATCTGATTCTGGGTTTCCAGGTAATACAATGCCTGAGCTAGTTGCGGAACCTACTTCAGCTCGGTCAATGTCATTTGTTGGGACTCATGAATATTTGGCCCCCGAGATTATCAAGGGAGAAGGCCATGGCAGTGCGGTTGATTGGTGGACATTTGGTATTTTCCTGCATGAACTACTATATGGAAAGACCCCCTTCAAGGGATCAGGAAACAGGGCAACTCTTTTCAATGTAGTCGGCCAACAGCTTAGATTTCCAGATTCCCCTGCAACCAGTTATGCCAGCCGTGATCTGATACGCGGCTTGCTTGTTAAAGAGCCTCAAAACCGGCTTGGGGTGAAACGAGGAGCTACTGAGATCAAGCAGCATCCTTTCTTTGAAGGTGTTAATTGGGCTCTGATACGTTGCAGTACACCACCCGAAGTGCCAAGACCCGTGGAGCCGGAGTCCCCTGCAAAGTATGGGCAAGTGAATCCTGTTGGGGTTGGCAATACCAGTAAAAGAATGGTAGGGACAGATGCAAAGTCTGGGGGTAAATATCTTGACTTTGAGTTCTTTTAGTTTTAGGATATAGGATTCTTGTCTAGAATTGTATCAGTGCCATTAGTTGATCCTTCAGCACTGCTTTCTTCTAGTTATTTGTTCAACTGAACTGCAATACAGAAGATCTTGGTCTTCACTAAACTAGTAGTTGTGAAAAATCACCTGCCAAATCGGGTTCTCTCAAAGTTTTTCACAATGAAGTGTGAGAAAGCTGAAATGATTCGAGTCGCTTGCACTATTTTGATTGAGATTTCTCACATCATAAACCAGTTTACGTTAGTTTTCCTTACCCTTGAATAAAAGGGCAGCCCAATGCTTGAAGCATCCATGTTCACGTAAGGTCTAGTGAAGGGCTACAATGTAGGCAACCTACTTTGACACATGCATCAGGTTGGCCTGTGAGTCACGCAAAGACAACTCGACTGGCTCCCTTCTTTCTTTATAGTTGAATACAACAACTACGTTTCAATCTTAGGGTTTGATATATGAATTCTCACTGATCATATTTTTTCATTGAAGCTCAACTCATATCATCATCATACTAAAATAAGTGTTATACTGCATGATCTAAGAGACAGAAAGCCTTGTGATTTCCATGTCTTGGGAGCTAGCTAAGACTATAGAAAGCATGTGCAGTGGGAAATGTTTTTACCTTGGGAATCCATCTTGTGGATTATTTGTCAGTGTTTCATTGGATAAAAAGCTACATGACATATGATAATCGAATATATAGAAGAGGATACGATTTGCGTATAGTGTTCTAGTGATACATATTATCAAAGGATTGACAACAAAAGTTGGCTGAAGCAAGTATTAATATTTAAGTTAAAATACTTTATAAAGGATGATAACTCAATGTAAAAGATGACTTCCGGTTGCCTATGAGGGCATGGGAAAAAAGTTCAATTTTTCCTCTCGGTAGAAATTATATATCTTGGAGAAAACATTTTTCACGTTCAGGTTAATCAAGCACAGAAAATTGATTCATGAAGGATTTTTTTTTTTCCCACAAACAATGGATTGTCAAAAAGAAGCCTGGATTGTATCGATGGAGAGCATGTGTGACAATAATGAGCTAGTGTTATGGATCCAATGTAATGCACAAGTGGAACCCAAACAAATTCTTTGCGATTTGGAAATATGTTAAGTGGCCCAATTACATCGTGTTGTTACTGGTGTCCCTTGATCAAGTTTAGGGGCCGCTTGTTTGTTTTTAAATTTTATATATATATAGTAAGTAGTATTTTAAGATTAAAATATTTGAAATAAGAAGTCTTTTTCGGTTGTATTTGTTCTACATAAAATGAAAATCAACTTTCAATTGCTACTTGAATCTTTTTTTTTTTTTTTTTTCCAGAATATATTTTTTGGATGAGCTATAAAACTATAATTGAAGAGCTAATTTTCCAATTTTCGTCCCGTGTTTTTGCCAAATGGTTAATGGTCATTTCTGCGGTGGTAGTTCTACGGTGTGGAGTGGACAAAGTGGTGATTAATGGTCATCTCTTTATGAATCTTTGAATGGACAATATTTCTACAACATTAAGATTTGAATGAATCATATCGATTGAGAATCATTAAGTGGTTATAAAAGGATAAAACACAAATGTGCTTTAGAGGAAACAAACATGACTTTAGTTTGTTCGACTGCAATAATACAGTCAGAAGGAGAATACAATTTTTGATCTTTTTTTTTTCCGCTGATTGCCCTTTATTTGGGGTGGTCTTTAATTTTTTCCCTTCAAATTGGTGGTCTTTAAATTTTACCCCTTGCCTAACACCCTAAGGTTGTGGGTTCGAACCCTAGCTCAGTTAAAAAAAAATAAAAAATCGCAAGGCAGACTTTGCAAAATTCTGCCTCAAGGCAGAATTGGGGCAGAATTTTGCAAATCTGCCTAGGGCTGTTCACAGTTTTGGTTAAAACCAAAACCAAACCGAAAATTTAACCAAACCGAATAAAAAAACCGACATTTGGTTTGGTTTGGTTTGGTTTGGTTTTAAATTTGAAAAACCGATAATATTTGGTTTAGTTATGGTTATAGTAAAAAATAACCGAATAAATAACCGAACCAAACCGATAATTATATACATGAAATTTATTTATTTATATGTATAATATTAACTTTTCATAAATAATTAAAGATATTTTATACCTTTTAATTATTAATTTAATTTTGGTCTACTTATTTTTAAGGCCCATGTCTTAAAAGAATAGTACAAGTCAACAATTCAAGCCCAACTCTAATAAGTCGAAAGCATAAAAAGTAAAACCCTACTATCTCTTTTCATTTTACATTGCCATTAGCATGTCTTTCCTCAATATGCAAGAAAGTTCGCCCTTGTGGGCCGTGAGGAAAAAAGAGCTTCATAAGAAATTTGAAGAATATAGAGAGAGAATATTTGAATTGTCACGGCTAGTCATAAATTGAAAAACCGAACCAAACCTGTCACACCCCGATCTTACTAGGGTGTGATGGGCACCCGACCCCGTAACCGGAGCCGAGCGAACCCACTGGCTCTTACTACGTACTAAATTTTTTTTTTTGAATCTCTACGTCGAGTATACATATTAAGATTGCTGGAAAAATTCCTTTATTGCATTTAAATCAAATAAAATATGTAACTGCACAAAACTTGTATCATAGTACAGACTGACTCCCGAACCCACGACTATGTCTGCAAAGTCTCTAACTTCGAACAAGACATCATAGCATAACACGCTGACTCGGCGACACTCCGGAATGAATGGAGTTTGCCAACTTCGTTGGGACATCATCTCGCCCGGCTTCTATCCGTTCGGGTGTACCGCGCGGTACGAAACGCATCCCCCCGAAGAAGAGGGGTCGGACGAGCAATGTACCGAGTATGTAAGGCATGAATAGTAACATAGTAAGGAGACATAACGTATGAATAATAACATCTTAGACATTTAGGATTTGTCATGGGATAGAAGTAACTCGTACATATGAATGCCTTCCGGCAATTGCCATGTATGTTTAGACTTTTTCGAAAAAAACGGTGTTCCTTATTCACATACGCAGAGACGAACATTTCGTATAAGCGTATCCTTTAATCATCCGTACGTACGCCGAATATATCGGCTCTCCTCCCCCCTTCCCCACGTATCCCAACATATCATACAATGCACGTTGTTTCTTATTCTTGTACATAGAAAACGGATACCTTTCGGAAAACGGTACTTTTTACTCGCATTTACGTACGCCGAATTCATCGGCTCTCCCACCCCCCCTCCCCAACAAGTTGTCCCAAGTATATCATATTACATATATATATATCACATAAACGTACGCCGCGTACGGCTCTCCCATATCCCGCGTCCGGCATCCCGCGTCCGGATGATAAGCCACCGAATCGTGGACACGCTTGTCCTTCCCCATTCCCCATATACATATACATTCATCAATATCATGTATCATATACATTTATCATATAAGTAATATGCATGAGATTCCAAGAAAAGTCATGTATCAAACGGAGCGACATAAAGTTGGTAACGTCCGATCGCATCATGGAATAATCGGGATCATCGTGTCCCACCTTGGAGGAACGAGCATTATAAGGTGAGACCGTCAAGGAAATATAATACCAGTCATCACTTGGGCCCGCAAAACAAGTTTCGGGTCATTCCGGTTCAGCATAAGAAAGTTATGAGCGTTTGAAGTACAGAACCTTTAAAATAGTCATTATCCAAGAATAGCTTAACATTTCATATCGTCGCATCATCATTGTCATCATAAAGCCATAGTCGTCGTTTTAGTCATAAAAACTATCAAAAACGTAAAACTTGGATTTTGGAGAAAAATGAATATTTTTAAAACATTTATGAACTTTTAAGAAGAAAATCATGCTTTGAAATCATAATTTCTAACTTTGGAAACAAGGACGTTATGGAAGCATTCATAAAGTCGCAATGTATGATTCATGCCATAGAAAGAAAAGGGACGAGCCTTAACATACCTGCGCCGCGCCTTACTAGCTATGCTTATTCGTCCAACTTGTTAGTCTACATTCAAGAAGACCGACACTATCGTTAGATTCATCGATATATACTTGTCTTAACCTTCCAAGTACATTCACTTATGGTCTGCCGAAATTTCGGCAGCATCTCCCCTGTAAATATACCACCCCCGAGAATATGGCTCGGCCCAATTTATCCATTAACAACAATCCGGGAATTCAACCCGGCCAAACCATGAACAATACCAACAATTATTCTAGCAACACTTCAAATATTCAATTCAATTCAATTCGCATAATATTCCGTCGAATCAATCAACCTACTACTTCACCCGAAACCTTCAAATTTAACCACAACCACACATTTCATTATCATCTATATTCATTAACTTCAACCACATTCTTCATTCAACGTCACATAATCCATAACGACAACAACTAAAACATCCAATAAAATCAATTTACACTAACTTACCAAACACCTACTATTCGGTTACAACAACTTCATACACATTGCCATGCATTTCCATCCTTCTCTATACATTCCTTATTACATGTAAATCATCTATAACAATTAAAACATTAAACAAAACTAATTCATCATAGCTTGCCAAACTTCATCACTTTCGGCCACAACAATTTTCCACCATGTTTTCATGAATTTTTCATCCATTTCTACACATTACAACAACAACCAACCATAACATAAAATTAATCCATTCTTTTCTACACAACATAACCATGCACGGCCCAATACTCCACACACACATATATGCTATGAATTCCGTCCATCTCCATATACATCAATATACATAAATTATCTATAACACATATAAAAGAGGATTGAACACATACCTTTTCCCACTTGTCTTCTTACTTGCTAAGGTTATGAACTCACAAGAACGAATGATTTCTCGCTCCAACGATTACACCACGTTAAAGAGGATCTTCAAATTAGTAGGAGAGCTAGAAGAAATGAATTTTTCTTGATGAATTTCCATGGCACCAATTCTTGGTGCCATGGCCGAATACTCTCATCTTCCTTTCTCCTTCTTTTTTTTTTTTTTTTTCTCTTTCATTCTTTCTTTCATTTCTTGAATTAAGATGACCCCATAAAAATATATATACATGTCCACCACCACTTCTATATATTTGTAATTAAGTCCCTCAAAATATGGATATAGACACATGATTCCCCTTCCTCCATTTCTCTAGAATTTTCTTTTCTTTTCTTGACTTTTCTTTTATTTTCTTCAAATTTCCAAAAGATGACTAATCCCCCTTTTTTTTTTTTTCATTAAATTCGGCCACATGGCCTTTTCCAAGAGATTTCTTGATTACTCGTGAAATGACCATTTTGCCCCTCGACTTTCCTAAATATTACCATTTTGTCCCTAACCTTTCATATTATTTCCACGGCCCATTTTGCGAATTTCTCTTCTTGCCCTTAGCCTTTCTCAATATTCCATATCAACAATATTCCTAAATAATATTGATAACACACTTGCGCATTAAAATAGTTTTGGGAAACGATCTTACCTTCCACATTCCACGACTTCGGAATGTCCGAGCGCGCGAAATACGGGCTATAACATCCTCCCCCCCTTTAGAACATTCGTCCTCGAATGTTCAACTGACCTTATGGGCGTCATAATATTACGGGAGGGTTCCGCTTATAGTTGTTCCTTCTTTTATGCCCGTTTCTTATCCTTTACCTCGTTTTCCTTATAATCGAATTCCTTGACTTTTTCATGAGTCCTTGTTCGATATCATGGGTCTTCTAATTTACTAAACCGACACATTACCCTTGCCTTTCTCGTACCATCTCTTTTTCGTTATCGCTCATCACCACGGAAACCATGTCGAGTACGCAATCTTTACTTAACGATCCAATGCGCCGTATGCTATTCCTTTTTAACACATAGATCTCGTCCTTTCCTAGATCGCCCTCTCAGATCGATCCTTCCATGCCTATGGTAACCATACTAGTATGGCCGTACATTTATTCCTTCATATATCTTTCAAGGCCAAAGTCTTATTATATCGTCGCTAAGCTTAATCATTCTTCTCTTTTTTTTTTCCTACTTCACATTCCCCTATCTTAGTCACTATTCCTTCCGCTCCGCATATCAAAATCGGTCTTCAAACCTCGTACACTCCTTTCCTGTTTCCTCTTATCACTTTCTATTCCTTTTCACATGTCTACTTTGAGTCCTTACCCAAACAATCTTGCGCTTTGCCGGTAATTTCTCTCGGGAGCCTCCTTTACTGAGGTTTCTTACCTTTCACCTCCTTTCGACACTTTGTTCTCTTTGTTTTCCACTAATACACTCTCTTTCCTTTCCAACTATCACCGTATTAGACCCTCAAGCCTTAAGCTTGTGGTAGAACAATAACAACTTACCTTGTAGCACCCGTACCCTTTATTATTTACCGTCACTCGAACTTCGGTGTCCTTTTACCGTTTAGCGATATAATCATATGTAAAGTATTCTACACAGTCATATACATTTATATATATATACTATCAACTAACCCATAAAGTACTTCCAAACACTATTCAAGCCTATCCTAATTCCCGTGGCTCGCCCTCGTCTCACGCGATCTCTTAGGGTTCAACATTCCATATACTCGAATTCACCTTAAGCTACCTTAGCTTCTCATTTGTCTCGTATGTCCGAATATGTAAAATTTCTGCAAACTTCTGCGGGGTCACCCATCCTCCCACCGAGCACGCTTAACTTCGAGGCTTTGTTTTGGAATCCGATGTCTTAACGCTAATATTTTCGTGCCCGCTTCCTCATATGACTTCTACTACATGAGTTAGGTTGGGACTTTTCTTCCCATTTTGTCCCAATACAATCATATCACGTCCGTAACATATATATATACATATATATATATATATATATATATATATATATATATATATATATATATATATATATATATACTATCAACTAACCCATAAAGTATTTAAGTAAACACAATACATCGGACGAGATCGCGGGATAAGCCATAGAAATATATATATGTGCCGCCGAGGCTATAATCGAACACGGTATTTCTTAGTCTTGCATTTTCCGTCTCTTCACCGATACCATATATATATATATATATATATATATCCGGAACGCACGCCGCGCATCTCCGGATGACGCGATCTTTAGGGTTTCGCAGCACACATATACATTCCATATATTATATAATTCACCGCATCATTATTATCATCGTAGAAGCTATGGTACCTTAGACTTTCGATGTTATAAAGCTTGGTTTTTAAAGAAAAATTGAGTATTTTGGAAAAACACCGGTAAACTTTTAGAGAGAAGAAAATCATATCGGGGGTCACCCATCTCCCAAGGTTTAGTTAAAACAACTACTAATTTGATAGTAGGAACGATAACCAAAAACTTTTATTAGCTTAGCATGGAAATGCTTAATGTAACAATAAAAAGGGATTTGGGAATAGTGGGCCCGCCTCGGTCATCCTCCGTATAATACATCTCATAATGTTGCTTATGGAAGTCTTAGTGACGTATTCTTGCAAGTCTCGAGTTTCGACCTTTCTTTCACTATTCAATCACTTTTGATTCAATTACCGAATGAATAATATTTTCGTCCCCGAGGCGCGAAATCAAGCCTATACGTCTAGGACATGCCAAAGAAAGAAAGTAAGGTCTTACATACCTACTTCACGTTGCAAACTCGCCAAAATTCACAATTTGGTCATGTTTACCAAACCTGATTAGAAGTCTTTTGAGTTGGATTCTTAAATGAACTTGGCTACCGAAATTTTGGCAAGCATTTCCCCTGTAAATATACCATGCCACCAAGTTTAACTTGGCCAATTTCAATCAACAATAACCCGAGAATGGAACTCGGCCACAATGTCAACAATCTTACAAACAACATTCAATTCATATTCAATTCATTTCGATTCAATTTACATAACGTTCCAACAACTTAATCTACATACTACTTCATCCAACACCTTCCATTTTCAACAAAACAATAACGACTTAATTCTTTTTTCAAACTTTTCGACTATATCGACAATTCCACCATTTATAACATTACCTCCATGAATTCAAGAAAGCATATTGAAATCACATAATGTCCCAAATCAGCCCACAACCATCTTATCTTCAATTTGCACCATCAAACATTCATTTTCATCACATAATCCACAACAAACAACAACTAACATACTACATAAAATTTGTCCATTCCTTGGTATGCCACAACATCATTATGTATAATTCCATACGAGTCTCATTCATTATCTACACACTACAACAACACACAAACATGCTAAATTACACTAAATAAAATTGTTCATCATACTTGCATCAAACCACATACACACGGCCAACATTCAACATGCCCAAGCTTCATGATTTTTATCCATTCCTTCATATCATAACGCATACAATCCATTCATAACAACAACTAAAATACCAAATAGATTAAATTCCCTCCTTGCATACAAACACTCTAACTCACGGCCACACACACCCACATACTACCTAGCATGATTTTCATCCATTTCCATGCATTATAACATGTCCAAAACATCCATAAAACATGTAAAAGAGGATTTTTACCTCATCCTCTTGCCTTCTTCACACGTGTGAGTTCCTTTGCTAAACAAATGGTTTCCTCCTCCCAACAACCACTCCACATGATAAAGGACCCTCCAATTAGTATGAAAACATGGAGAAAATAATTTTTCTTGATCACTTTCCATGGCACCATTTTTGTTCGATGGCCGCTTGCTCTTTCTCCTTCTTTTTCTCCACCTTTCTTGAATCTTCTTTGGTCAAAATGATGAATTGCTTGTCTTGAAACAACACACACTTATATATATATACATAGGGGGCACATGGCTGATCATGTGCAGCCCTTGGACGTTTTTTTTTTTTTTTTTTTTTTTTTTTCTCCACTTTTCTTCAATTTTCTAGATTTTTCCTTTTTCTTTCCCTTTTCTTGAATTCTTTTCTTAAGTCATAAAAGATGAATCACTTGTGACATGCATCCATGTGGGCCATAGCCCACCTTTTTTTTTTCAACAAGTCATGCATAAAAAATTCCAAGTTTTTAAATTTCCATGACAATAACATTTATAAGCGACTTGCGCACTAAAACAAACCGGGAAATGGCCATGCCCTTAACTTCTCGTCATTAACTCGGGATATTCAAATGTGCAAAAATGCGAGGTGTAACACTTCCGTCAGTAACAAATATATCGGCCTAATCATACCTTTTTTCGACCTTTCATATCATCACTCACCTTTTTTTCGACACGACTCTGCGAGGTCAACGATTAGTATAAGGAATCTTATTTCCTATAACTTGGCTCGTCGCACGATTGACGAAAGAAGGTCAACTATTCCTAAATTCCCCGTAGCCTCCGTTTATAAACGTGGCCGAACTTCACACCATAAACAAGACTCTATCGACACGATACAACCTTGGACCGACCGATACCACTTTGTCACACCCCGATCTTACTAGGGTGTGATGGGCACCCGACCCCGTAACCGGGAGCCGAGCGAACCCACCGGCTCTTACTACGTACTAAATTTTTTTTTTTTGAATCTCTACGTCGAGTATACATATTAAGATTGCGGAAAAATTCCTTTATTGCATTTAAATCAAATAAAATATGTAACCGCACAAAACTTGTATCATAGTACATCGACTCCCGAACCCACGACTATGTCCGCAAAGTCTCTAACTTCGAACAAGACATCATAGCATAACACGCCGACTCGGCGACACTCCGAATGAATGGAGTTTGCCAACTTCGTTGGGACATCATACGCCCCGGCTTCTATCTCCGTCCGTGTGTACCGCGCATGAAACGCAGCCCCCGAAGAAGAGGGGTCAGTACGAGCAATGTACTGAGTATGTAAGGCATGAATAGTAACATAGTAAGGAGACATAACGTATGAATAATAACATCTTAGACATTTAGGATTTGTCATGGGATAGAAGTAACCTGTACATATGAATGCCTTCCGGCAATTGCCATGTATGTTTAGACTTTTTCAGAAAAACGGTGTTCCTTATTCACATATGCAGAGACAGAACATTTCAGATAAGCAGTATCCTTTAATCATCTGTACAGACGCCGAATATATCGGCTCTCCCTCCCCCCTTCCCCACAGTATCCCAACATATCATACAATGCACAGTGTTTCTTATTCTTGTACATAGAAAACGGATACCTTTCGGAAAACGGTACTTTTTACTCGCATTTACAGACGCCGAATTCATCGGCTCTCCCACCCCCCTCCCCAACAGTGTCCCAAGTATATCATATTACATATATATATATATATATATCACATAAACGTACGCCGCGTACGGCTCTCCCATATCCCGCGTCCCGGCATCCCGCGTCCGGATGATAAGCCACCGAATCGGTGGACACGATTTGCCGTCTTCCCCATTCCCCATATACATATACATTCATCAATATCATGTATCATATACATTTATCATATAAGTAATATGCATGAGATTCCAAGAAAAGTCATGTATCAAACGGAGCGACATAAAGTTGGTAACGTCCGATCGCATCATGGAATAATCGGGATCATCGTGTCCCACCTTGGAGGAACGAGCATTATAAGGTGAGACCGTCAAGGAAATATAATACCAGTATCACTTGGGCCCGCAAAACAAGTTTCGGGTCATTCCGGTTCAAAGATAAGAAAGTTATGAGCGTTTGAAGTATCCAGTAACCTTTAAAATAGTCATTATCCAAGAATAGCTTAACATTTCATATCGTCGCATCATCATTGTCATCATAAAGCCATAGTCGTCGTTTTAGTCATAAAAACTATCAAAAACGTAAAACTTGGATTTTGGAGAAAAATGAATATTTTTGAAAACATTTATGAACTTTTAAGAAGAAAATCATGCTTTGAAATCATAATTTCTAACTTTGGAAACAAGGACGTTATGGAAGCATTCATAAAGTCGCAATGTATGATTCATGCCATAGAAAGAAAAGGGACGAGCCTTAACATACCTGCGCGCGCCTTACTAGCTACGCTTATTCGTCCAACTTGTTAGTCTACATTCAAGAAGACCGACACTATCGTTAGATTCATCGATATATACTTGTCTTAACCTTCCAAGTACATTCACTTATGGTCTGCGAAATTTCGGCAAAGATCTCCCCCGTAAATATACCACCCCCGAGAATATGGCTCGCCCAATTTATCCATTAACAACAATCCGGGAATTCAACCCGGCCAAACTATGAACAATACCAACAATTATTCTAGCACACACTTCAATATTCAATTCAATTCAATTCGCATAATATTCCGTCGAATCAATCAACCTACTACTTCACCCGAAACCTTCAAATTTAACCACAACCACACATTTCATTATCATCTATATTCATTAACTTCAACCACATTCTTCATTCAACGTCACATAATCCATAACGACAACAACTAAAACATCCAATAAAATCAATTTACACTAACTTACCAAACACCTACTATTCGGTTACAACAACTTCATACACATTGCCATGCATTTCCATCCTTCTCTATACATTCCTTATTACATGTAAATCATCTATAACAATTAAAACATTAAACAAAACTAATTCATCATAGCTTGCCAAACTTCATCACTTTCGCCACAACAATTTTCCACCATGTTTTCATGAATTTTTCATCCATTTCTACACATTACAACAACAACCAACCATAACATAAAATTAATCCATTCTTTTCTACACAACATAACCATGCACGGCCCAATACTCCACACACACATATATGCTATGAATTCCGTCCATCTCCATATACATCAATATACATAAATTATCTATAACACATATAAAAGAGGATTGAACACATACCTTTTCCCACTTGTCTTCTTACTTGCTAAGGTTATGAACTCACAAGAACGAATGATTTCTCGCTCCAACGATTACACCACGTTAAAGAGGATCTTCAAATTAGTAGGAGAGCTAGAAGAAATGAATTTTTCTTGATGAATTTCCATGGCACCAATTCTTGGTGCCATGGCCGAATACTCTCATCTTCCTTTCTCCTTCTTTTTTTTTTTTTTTCTCTTTCATTCTTTCTTTCATTTCTTGAATTAAGATGACCCCATAAAAATATATATACATGTCCACCACCACTTCTATATATTTGTAATTAAGTCCCTCAAAATATGGATATAGACACATGATTCCCCTTCCTCCATTTCTCTAGAATTTTCTTTTCTTTTCTTGACTTTTCTTTTATTTTCTTCAAATTTCCAAAAGATGACTAATCCCCCTTTTTTTTTTTTCATTAAATTCGGCCACATGGCCTTTTCCAAGAGATTTCTTGATTTCTCGTGAAATGACCATTTTGCCCCTCGACTTTCCTAAATATTACCATTTTGTCCCTAACCTTTCATATTATTTCCACGGCCCATTTTGCGAATTTCTCTTCTTGCCCTTAGCCTTTCTCAATATTCCATATCAACAATATTCCTAAATAATATTGATAACACACTTGCGCATTAAAATAGTTTTGGGAAACGATCTTACCTTCCACATTCCACGACTTCTTCGGAATGTCCGAGCGCGCGAAATACGGGCTATAACAAAACCGACAATAACCAAACCGATGGTTATTATTTTACTTAGTTTGGTTATGGTTTTAGATATTTAAAAACCGACTAAATTGGTTTGGTTATGGTTTTAACCAATAGCCGACCCAAACCGAACCATGAACACCCCTAAATCTGCCCATGCAAATTCTGCCTGAAGGAAGAATTTATGCCTTAAGTTCTGCCTGTGCAGGCCAAATTCTGCCTGAAGGGCAGAATTTAAAGACCACCATTTTGAGGGGTAAAAAATTAAAGACCACCCCCAGCGAAGGGCAATCCTGCAAATTGCCCAATTTTGATAACATTTTACACTTTCACTTTATTAATTATTACCCACTCAGATGAGACTTCAAATTTTGGCTTGGAGTAAGGTATGAAATAATTATATTAAAGAGACAAAGTAGAAGAAAAACCAATCAACGTTGGGCCTGATTGTGAATTAAAACGGGCCGCCCAAAAGGAAAAATTTGTTGGGCTTCGAGTGGACTTCCTACGACACAATTTCTTGGGGTCATTTGCGCTTTTGGCCCTATTATGTGTTGGTCTTTAACTTTTATCCCTCATAACAAACAACTTTTTGATAGGCATAAGTTTATAGTTTCGCATCATAATACTCCACAAGTTATGCACCGTTAGGCATAAATTCGATTTTAAAGGGCAAAAGTTAAAGATCAACCTATTTGAAGAACAGACCATGCAATTTCTTCATTTTCTTTTCCCCAAAAATTTTCATAGGAGAACCTCCTTAAGGACCAGTGTTTAATTTTTTTATCATGTAAAACTAAAATTTTGCTAGAATTTATCTTTTTCTTCTCCCTCCCTCCTACTTATTCTCATCCTTCCTGGTTCCCGATCTTCTCGTTCAATGTATGTGAAAAATTGAAGACTATTACTTATTTATGGTTCAAATTAAGTAGGTACTGTTCCATTGAGTTTGTATTATCTATCTTTAATGATTTGGATTAGTTAATTTGAGAAAATTGAGAACACCATTGTTGGATTTTGTTGAAGTTGAAAAAAACGTTTGAAGAAGACAAGTGAAACTATTGATTTTTGAAGCCTTAGGTTAAATCTAACCATTGAAAATTGTGGTATTAGAAGGTTGTATATTAAATTTGAAGTCAATTGGAGTTGATTTGAACCAATTCGGAAGCAAAAACATGTCACGCCCCGAACCATGGCCTGGGCGTAACACGGCACTCGGGCCTTGCTTGCATGTGTCCGAGCGAACCTCATGGCTTGCTTGTCAACATGGGCATCAAAACGATATAATCTATACGATGCAATTTAAATGAATCATGAAAATGTAATTTTGCGGAATAAAGTCTTGAAATTATCTCATAGCATGAAAATTCATGAAAACGTAATAGTAACGCAAACATGAAAGCATAACCGACTCGCGAGCTAATATCGTCTATGAAACCTCTAAAACGTATCGAATACTAACTACCGGGACGTGGCCCCCGGACTACCATAAACCGAATACTAATGCGACCCATGTGAACCCCCGAGAGGAGCGGGGCTCACCAATAAGCCGATAACCGAGGTGATCCTACCGCATTGTGTGTATGCTCACCGAAAATCGGTATCCGCACCGTGAAGTGCGTGCCCCGAGCAAAAGGGACGTTAGTACATGGTGAATAGTACTAGTATGTAAAACGCCGTCGAAATGAAGAACATGGCACAACATAGGTATAGGACATGAACCGAAACCGAATATAACTTCGAACATGAGCATGAGACGTGAGTAAAGTCCGAAAACGATAAATCAATGAAAATACATGTATATAAAACTCCTTGTAACGTGGGGAATGCTATAGTGTAACCGACAACATGATCGGTACTTGCGTCTACCAGAGAACACTCACACCTTGCCGGGGGATATGAGATTTAAGTAATAATAAGCATGTAAGGATCCAAAGCTGCATAATGAAGGTGTTGCCTCCTTCGACAACCCTTATCCTACGGTGGCGACGTAGTTTCGGGCTATCTCGAGCCATAGGTTAACTAAGCAATCCCAAAAACATGAACATGATATAGTTGGCTAAGAAGCCCATGATTTTCGTGAAGTAACTTGTAAATAACTTGTAATCATGATTTCACGAAATAACTTGTAACATGGTTTCATGAAATATCTTGTAATATGGTTTCATAAGATAACTTGTCATAGTATTGCAAACATGTTCTTGATTCACGAGTAATAACAATAGTTCAAAATTATATATATAATTTGACTTGAAAACATGCTTGTAACTTGCTACATAGAATCATAAAATTTCATATAAACATAATGAGAACACGAGGAAGAATTCATGATTCATGGATTAAGCTAGGGTTCCTAATAACCGTAATGGAAAATTAGGAATACAATAACGAATATAGATACAAAGTTCATGTATATAAATACATAAATACGGGCTACCAATATGTTGGGTTTAATGCCCTAGGGTTTGAACTTCATGGATATTAAGAAACGAAGCATGGGGAAGAACGTAGAGATTCCACATGTGGATGGAAGTTCTACATACCTTAGTCGCTCCAAAAACTTGAATTAAAGACTTGAGCTTTGAAGAGGATTTCCAAAATCTTGAATTCTTGAACCTTGAGATGGGTTTTCTTGAAAACCCTATGTTAAAATGATGGATTCTTGCTTAATGATCATGAACGTATGTTGGAATTGACTTGGATTGCATGGAATAGGCTTACCTTAAAGTTTCTTGAAGGTTGGGAGAGAAGAGCTTAGTCTTAGGGCTTGAGAGACTTCTTTAGGGTTCTTTACCTCGAGTAAAAATTAGTTTAAAACAAAATGGGAATGAATAAAACGAAATTTGGCTCTTAAAACATCGTGGTCGGTTCGCGGTCGCGCGGTACCGGAGGTACTTCGCGCGGTGATCGCGCGGCGAAGGCGAACATCTTGCCTGCGGCGCGCGATCGCGGCAACGGAAATGTACTTCGCGCAGAGTAAAACGGGTATAACTTATAGCACAGAGCTCCGTTTGAGCTTCATAATATATGGTTGGAAAGGTATTTCAAAGGCCTACAACTTTCATGTTTTGAGTTTTTTCTCAAATTCCTAACGTCACTACCCGAAAACTGGCCATAAGTACAACTGTCTCAGACTTAGACGAATTTAGAAGGCCTTAAGAACTTCATTTTTGGTTTGACTTCAAAATGACTGTTTATCACCCGAATGGATTCCTATAGCTAAAATATGATCTTTATACTAGTTTCATACGTTCACATCTAACTCGGATTTACGGGATATTACCGATATGGTTTAGTATGAAAGTACGAGGTGTTACAAAACACAGGTAAAATTCTTAGACTATGGTGACCGTCAGGACTATGTGACGATTTTTGTAGTCATAATTTCAGCAATCGGTCTAGATTTGATAAAAAAAAAATCCCATTGTTCAGTCAAAATTTTGTGACAATGCAATTTTTCCAATTAATTTGAAATTCGCAAGGATTTTTAAAAGCTACGTCATGCTTGTTATGAACAATTACCTTTTATTGCAAATAACATGATGTTGTATATACAAAATTTTAGCTCATATACTAAACCATGCACCTAGGCTTTTGTTGGAAATCAACCAATGAGTTATTTATTCAATCCTCCTACATTTGCTTGTTTCATTTTTCCTTTTTTCTTCTTGTTTTTATCAGTAGAATGAGTATAAATCCAAGAGTAATGTTCAACAGACAATTTGTTTGTTAACAATCCCAAGCCTTGTGGTTTAATGCCATCTGTAATACTTCGCACATATACTGTATTTCCTACCAAATCCTTCTAATGTGTTGTTATAAAACAAGATTCTCACATATCCTTCTTTTCTCCTTCAGTTCTCGAAGAGTCCTATATTCAAGAACAAAAATTAACCAAACTATTAAAAGAAAAGAATAAAAAAAGGAGAAGAAAGAGTAAACAAATTCCTTCCATCGAGTATTGGCGTTAAGCCCCACGGGCCACGGTCATAGTATTTGCTTTTATTTGGTCCATTTCTCCATTCGTTATTATTTGGTCCCCTTCTCTCCCAACTCAACTCCAACTTTACCTTGGGCCCCCAACTCCACTTGGAACAAGCTCTTGTCTAACATATTGTGCTATGCGTTTCAAGTTATGTGGTACCATTTGTTTAGACGGAGTATAAGTAACACAGCATGATTTCTAAAACCTATGATCTAAAAACAAATTTTAACTATTTTTGCGACTATAAATTATCTCTTTAAGAATAAAATAAAAATTTTAAAGTTAAATATATATAGAAAGATAACATTCCTTTTTGGATAAATTAAAAGAAAAAGTGTTCTGCGTGAATTGAGATGGAGGGAAATACTATTTATTACTCTTTACTTAAAAGAAATACAGCAATCAAAAGGTTTGATAGTGAAATTGAAAAAGATGAAAAAACCAACCCCACTTCACCACTAGGAACCCTATACTTTTATTGGTGAATGGTGATAACTACGATAAGGAGCCGTTTGGACATAGTTTGAAATTATGTTTGGACATTTAATTTGAATATTTTAAGTTGTATTTTCTCTTATAGACATAAAAACCCCACAAATTGTGAAAACTATCAAAACACTCTCAATTCTTATACAATCTTACCAAATGACATGGTCATCGCCATAACAAAATTAATACGCTACTTCAAGCGCCTTTCTAAAAATACAACATAAATTTACGAAACTTTAGTTCAATAAAACGAAAATTTAACGTGAATAGTAATGTAACTACTCTTTAATATAATCCTCCCATATACATTTAACAATCTCTTCATGCCGAGCATGCATATTTAAATAATTGTTAAAAATATTTACCAACTTATGGGTATTTTTTTACAAAATATAAACTTATGAGTCAAGTTTTATCTTTAAAATTTTTGAAACCACGGTTTGAAACTATGAGATGAAATGCATATCCAAACGCTAATTTTATCCCATGATTTCAAACCGCATATCCAAACGCCTACTAACTCATCAAGTAATTTCTTTTCTTTCTCCCAAAAGAAATTTTGTTGACCAAACAGTATCCTCAGTCCCAATTGACGTGACCCTTTTTTTTTTTTTTTTTTTTTTTGTAGTTTGCCCAAGAAAAAAGTCATCATTTTATATTTACAAATAATTTAAATTTAATTTTTTTTACTTTAGATGATTTTTAGCCACACAAATGGTCAATGTCAGTTTAAAATTATAAGTTTCAAAAGTGTTTTTTCCTTCTTCATTTATATGTCCAGTCAAACGAAAGTATCCCATTTTTTATTTGATTTGGGTTCATTGGTTTCTGTAAACTGCTACCTATGTCACTGGGTGCTTCAGTTCAGTATACTCAGCAATGACTACGAGCATCACAGATAGGCACCAGATCCAAGAATATCTCAGGAAAATATGAGAAAATAATAGAACCCATTATTGAATGAAGTAAAAATAAAATTTAAAAAAGATACATCATAGAGTGGAGGCAATTCAAGATTGGACAAGATGACAAATTTATGAACAAACAATTCACCAAGTTGACGTTACACTTTTGTTTGGATTTCCAACTTAGCAGGCGGACTTCAAGGGCGACACCCAAAAATATCATATGCCTATCTGACAACCTCATCATATCTTACATATACTTGCATTTTAATACTAATAACAATTCACCACCAAGAAGAATTTCTGTAGTGAAATACCCAAATATTTGGTAGGTCGTTCACGAATTTGAACTAACAGAGTCAGTATTTTCATATAATGGATGGCCTAAAGCCAAAAAAAAAAAATACTACTACTATTAACAATTCAATCACTTTCACCTTCCCTCCATTACCCCATCCCCCACTAGCATAAGTAACAGTGGAAGGTGTAACTGAAAAGAAGCTAGCTGCTTCCTCCTGTCAGTTTTTGTCATCATATGTTAGAAATATATATATCTGAATCTTAGTGATTGCTTTACCTGCATACACATGCAAAGACAATGGTGGATGATTTTCTGCATTATATACTCATTGTTCCAGTTATACATTTGTATCCTAAGGTAGAACAGAACCAAAAGATCCAAAAGGGTATCTTCTTACAGCCTAATAATGACTAAAGGGGAGAAAGAACAAAAGTCTATTAAATATGAAAGATTTCATGGGGACCCAAATCAAGAAAGCTGAGCCTTTCTTGTCTTTACTCTTAGAAACCCCACAAGGTGTAAATAGAGCTATCATCTAAGCTTTCGGTGAACTCATTGAATATCCCTCTGATTTATGGTCCATTATTCACTTGCACTGCTGTTTCACCAGCAGAACTCAAATTTGAACGGCAATGGTCACATAAACCTACGAGTAACTAGCCCTGTGTAATGCTCTCAATATTAGGTCATGAAATATACATTACAAAGCAACAATATGAATAGCTTTGATTGAAGAACGTTTTTCCACTTAACAGAAGGGAATACATTTATTCATCTGCTGAAATTGTTGATTTCAATGCAATATTGCAAATAATTTGCTATACAGAAAATATTCCTCTTCCCACGATAAACAAAATTGCAAAATTCCACATATCTACAACATATAGCAAAATATCAGGGGAAAAAGCCAACTAGCTGACAGGAGCCTATAACCAAAACTGCCAGCCCTTTCTCTTTCATCTCCTTGCCCAGAACCGAGGAAAAAATAGCCAAAAAAGAAAATAAGTAATAGTATTAAGTTTATCTGTAAGTTGTTTCCTACTTAATAGAATAAGAACTGGTGCATACAGCCTCAAGGGCCTCTGTCATCAAGGAAGAAAAGCTGGTCATAGCCTGGAAAACACCCGGCAACCCCGTCTGAATGTTGTTCAGAGTCATCGCTCTGGTTACCTCCACTGCTCTAGAGTGCTTCACCATCTCATCTTCTACACGCCGTTGGCTAGCTGCAAGCTCAGCCTTTTTCTCAGCCAGAGGGTCTCGTGTATCCAAGACATTACCATTATCAGGTCCCATCTCAGGTAGTCCAATGCCAACCATGGAATAAGAGTTGTAATACTTCCTTTCAATGCTCCTAACACTTGAAGCCTTTTTCTCAAGCTCCTTCGATGCAGATTCAGTCCGCTTTTTTATCTTCAGCTCCTCCGTTTGTTTCACATATATCGAATGGACAACATTTATGAAGCTTTTGATAGCTTCTGATGCAACAGTGTCAGGAATACGGTCAAGCGCTAGCTTCCATTCATCGCAAAACATAAATGAATCTGAAGAGTCCCTGTTGCCATTAGTTGGCTCACCATGGACAGATACAAGGGTGAGCTTGAACCAACCATGAAGAGAGCGGATAAAGTCCCTTTGAAATTTTATCAGGCGACAAAAACTCGAGTGCCATGCAGATACAGCAGACTCAAGGTCAAGTGTTGCCTGCCGGTGTAGGTCGGATGTCGATTGACCATTAGTTGCTCTATTGATGAGGCCGCGCACCTGCTGCACAATGTCATTCTGAACTTCATGAAACTGGTTCATGGATTTCCACATGTACATGAATCTGCACCAGTTTATACCAATGTCAGTTGAGGACTAGTCAGGGGAAAAACTTAGAAAACAGTAAATACTTTATCATCAGCCGCCATTCAAATTCAAACCATAAAATACAGACAGTCCAATTTAGAACTATCTTCCGAGTAGAAGAGCGCAAATCTTCAAAGCAATCATCAGTCATTGCCAGAATTCCAGCGGTCATAGAAGCTGTGATACAATCTTTAGCACTCAAATCCTAGCCTATGTTGCACGGACTCTTCAAAAATATCGTCGGGTGCGTGTCGGATACTCCAAAAGTAGTGCATTTTGGGAGAATCCGACACGGGTGCGGTAACGAAAGTGAAGAGTCCGCGCAACTTAGATCCTAGCCCGTAACATTTTAGGTTAGCGCTGTAATTACTTGACCTCGCCCAGTTATAATTACAATGGAGAACACTACCTTTTTTCTTATCCAGATTAAGCTTATCAAGGTAACAATACTGACCGGCCTAAGAAGCACCATTATATTTAGCCATCAATTACACACGTCAAAGCACAGGACTGACAAGAGATATTCCAATGTTCCAAGAACAGTGGTTCCATCGTGGCCACAACCTGTCCTGGAGAGGCTGTTAGACTCTAGAAAGATGCTCCGTGGACATGCTTTCATGGTCAGGAAGACAGAAGGCGCACATTTAAAGATCCATAAATTTTCAACTACCCACTGGAACAGACAAATATTAACACCAACACATTTTACATGTGAGAGCATGACTTTAGGTGAGACCAATTTTAGGTAGGAAATGCTCAACGTATTCAATTCAATTGTAAGTAAATCTTGAGCCGGCACATAATTACTTGGTAATTTAGGTTTTGGAGTGATTCCAGAAAGCAAGAAATTCCAGAAAGGATGTAGCCAGACTTCTTCAACCTCATAAGGTTAGAAAGTTGGCTCCAATAAGTTCACGTTTCCTCTAAACAGTATTGCAACATAAGTACTAACCATGTGCCAATTCAACCCATAATCCATGCATGTGTCCGCCAGCAAAATAATCTGAATAAAATTGGTTGTCAACAAATTCCAAATCAAGCAAGCACCAAACACAAGGACTTACCCATGACAAAGTTCAACAAGCTGTGGGACAAGGTCAGAGTCTCTTAGACCAATAATGGCAGAGGACGTAGTGGAAACAGCCTGCGATGTGACCACCATCAGTGACTGCAACCTATTTATTGAGGCCTTGGTTTTGTCCAACTTGGCTCCGTCATCACCTCTGCCTTCCTGGCTCTGTAATGTTGCCAACTTCTTTTCATGCTCAATTTTAACCCCTTCCCTGGCCTACATTTACAGTACTCAGATTAAGCAAATGTGTAAGTAAATGTGTAGGCCTAAAGCATCATGCAAGGAAGCAGTCGCTCATGTTGGCCAACTTTTCTTCTGATTTTTTCCAGAATAGTTTGAACTCAATGTCATCGCAATAACCAAAAAAATAAAATAAAATAAACACATGATGAACTTACGACTGCAAGAGCAAGACACTAGGAGAATCAAAATCAAATAGATATGAGTCACCAACAAATAGACAAGCAACGAACACATACATGCAGCGACGTGCATTTATCCATTTGCCCATTGAACAGTTTCTAATCATGTCAAGGAAAGTTCTTGTCTTAAAAACTGCGCACACTTCCTATGCTACTCCTCCATTCCGCACTAATAACCGCAAAAAGAAGACGCAAAAGTCTTTCGTAATGAGGTTTATATTGTTGAAGATATTATTAATTAGAACAAACTGTACAGTTTAAGCTATTAGAGAGATGCTCACACACTTCAACATATACAACCAGAATGTAGATTTAAGTTAGTTGAATAGTTCAGTTTTAAGGCAGGCAGGCAGGGGCAACATGCATGTTCTAAATTAAAATCTTATAGTAGCTCCAAGTTGTCATTGCCAAGTCATATACTACGTAGGGTACGTTAGCCATTACACCACTGTTAGATTACACGAGCTGGATATTCGGAAGAAGTTTGGATAAGCATGACCCGTCTGATTTTTACACCTCTCATCAACCATAACATTTATGGGATACCAACCGAAAACCTAGCATTCTGTCACTCTACTAAAATATCAATATCCCATCACAATAATTGAGTATAGTTTACCTCATTCTTGACTGAATCAGAGTGGATTTAACTACAGCTTTTTATCTTTAAAGAAAACCAGTAAACTGAATGAGATGATGATTGCAAAAGACCAATTGGTATAAAACACAAGAAAGTAAGTAGGATTTCAATGAAGACTAAGAGCCATTGGAATTGAGAAAAGCACCTTTACTTCCTGATATAGTTTCTTTTCCCATGCCAAGAGTCGCTCCAAGGTGGAACAAAGACTCTTTTGACCACCTTCATCAATAGAACTAGGTTCAAAACGATACTTGACCGCCAATGGAGGTTTTGAAGACCAGGTGGAGCTTATGGTACTAAATACTCCACTTGAATGATACACAGTTTCTGCAATGCACAAACAAAAAACAAACAAACAAACAAACAAAACAAAAAATTAATTCCTAAACAAAGAACCCAAAATTTTAAAAGAAAAAAACTTGCTCAACCATCTCAAGGTGAAGATAAGTCAGTGTCAATCAACTAAGAGCCTGTTTGGATGGGCTTATTTTAAGCAGCTTATAAGCTTAAAAAAAAAATGGAGTAGTCCAACTTATTTTTTTTGGCCTGCTTTAGATAATAAAGTCAAACGGGCCCCATTATTTTTTTGAGCTTATTTTAAGCACAAAATGACTTTAAGCTGGCCAGCCAAACACTCAAAAAAGCTGAAAACAACTTATAAGCAACTTATAAGCCAATCCAAACGGCCTCTAAATCTGAACCCCAAACTAGTTGTAGCAAATGATATGCATTATCTTAGTTCATAAAATTTGATTAATTTTACCATGACTATCAACCTACCACAACTCTACTCCTTTATCCAAACCTGGAACTAGATATGCGAAGCTCACATAGGTGAGTTCACATATGCATCCCAGAAAACTTACAATACCCACTAATTGCTATGTTATGATCTAAAGCGACATATAAAGCAATAAAAATCAAATTTTGCAGTCCAAATAAATCAAGAATCCTCAAAAAACTCACTCCTCAACTGCTTAAAGCTGCGATCGAGCTGAGCTCGACCTGTTTCCAACATCTCAGACACCTGCTCACCAGCAGAAGCAGTTTTATCAAAGTATTCCTTAATGGCAGCAACAATCTCTGCTAAATCCTTATGCCTCACCACCATACTTGTATCAGAAACCATTTCCACTTTCCCATTTCCATTATTCCCCCAACTCATCGACGACGACCCTCCATCCTCCGACGACATCTTATCAGATTTCTTCCCTGAAAAACTCTTCGCATTCACATTAATATTAGAACCTTCTTCATTCTTGACTGAAGCAGTAGACCCGAAATTCGCCCGGGTTGGCCCAAACCCAGATCTTATCTCATCATTTTGCTCCTCTTCATCATCATCAGACGAAGAAGTAGTACTGTAATGATCATGATCATGATCTTCCCACTCACTACACTGTACTTCTTCTCTCTCAGCTTCACTTTCCCAGTTATGAGCTGCATAGTTCTGCTTGTTTTCACCAACATTTTTCTGATTCTTGACAGACCCATTTGTCAAAATCTCATCTTTAACACTATCAGTATCGAAAAAATCGAATTGCTTGTTCGATTTCCCATGAACTGATTGCTCATGATGATAAAGATGCTGAGAGTATTGTGAATAAGATGATGCCTTATCATCATCCTCATCATTTGCCGAATTGTTTTTCTTGTTGATACGTTCAAAATACTCAGAACTAGGAGGAGAAGGAGGATAGAAATTTTCCCAGTTCCAAACAGATGAAGCCTGTGAAGGAGTACCCGAATAATTCGAATTCGCCTTCGCATCATACGTATAATTGTAATCCTCATTATACGAATTCAAACTTGACCCAGACAAAATATGCGGCAGTTTAACGGGTTTTTTCTGCTGTAACGGCTGTTGACGGTGATTATGAGAGGAAACAGAAGAAGCAGAGAGTATATGAGGGAGCTTTGAAGATGCTATCGTCGGTGATGACGTCATCGGAGTAAACGCCGGTGGCGGTGGTTTTGGGATATGAATACGTGGCGGTGGTGGAGGGGTGGTTGTGGTGTTGGAGGATGTGTGGAGGAGCACGGCGGGGGTGTGATCGGAAACGGAGAGAGGTTCACCGGCGGCGAAGGAAGAGAGAGCCGAGCCGGTGATACGAAGAGAACGGCAGTAATCAGAGTGAGCCGAGGCTAAGTGATGGCGAGCGTAAACGGCTTCTTTCATTAAACGACGTCGGTCTTTACACCGACGGACTGTGTCTTCGTTATCTAGCTTTGACGCCGTGCAACCCATCTGTAAATATTGGTGGCTATGAGTTAAAGAAAGTGGTTATGGAGTTAAAGAAGTGACGACGACGGAGATGGACGGAGAAGAAGTGCCATGAGATGAGAGTGAAATTTACACAGAGAGTGACTAGAGGTACTTCACTTGACTCATCACTTTCCTTCTCCACTCAAAAAGTCTTTTGTTGAGTACTTTAAAAATGACTAGCTGTGTCTTTCTTTTTTCAATATTTAAAAGTTTTGAAGCTATTTTTTTTTTCTTAAAAAAGAAAAGTTTGGAAGTTGTTTCAATGCCAAGTCTATCCCAAAAGAAAATCACAGCTAACCGTTTAAGAAACATAAATAACCGCTCATCTAATTAGTTAATAAATTAAAAATAGTCAGTAAAAATGCATAATATATACCATATGATTACATATAATTGATACTAACTATATCATTTATGTGTTAACGGTTAAGCAAAAGTAACTTTTTTTAATTACACAAGAGGTAGGGGAAGGGAAAATAGGAAGGGATTACAACGTAAGGATTTTAACCCTCACCAATAATGTGAAAGTTCAGGTAGTCAATCAACTGAGCTATTAGATCTAACGATTAAGAAAATATCGGGCTATTTATTTAAAGATCTCTGTACAAGAATTTTTGAAGATATTTTTAGTGAAAAATGGTAAGTTTTAATAATCTTATGTTAATTTATGGAAATTTATAAAGATTAAGAAACTAGTGGTTAAATTATCTTGATGTATTCATTCACCTCCTCTAGACATCTTATTACTGTTATATGAAAAGAGCAATATTTTTAATGTGATTTTGATTATGTTTGGAATGTTAAGATCTTGATTTAATTTTCAATAACAAATGGGGTCGCTTTCCAAAAAGGGAGATGAATTTCCCTAATCGGATTAAAATAGTAGAGTCTATAAACTTTAATTATTTTAATTAAAGTTTGGTTATAGAACAGAGAAAGGCTGTTTTTTGTAATTTAGGTTGGATATGGGTTGCAGCTGGCAGAGGTAACAAGAAAGGGTAGGGTTGGAGACCCCGTAGTGTAGGTGGGTGGAAGGTTAACTTAGCTATGAGGTAGCTGCTTTGGGATCTTGGAATAGAGGCCACTATTGTTGAATACAGAATTACAGTAACATTTTTTTATTTGCCATGTTTTTTTTGGTCGATTGTTGTCTTAATTCTACTATTATTTCTAATGCTTTTTTTGGTTGATTGTTGTCTTAATTCTACTATTATTTCTAATGCTTTTTTGGGTTGATTGTATTCTACTACTATTTGTAATAATTTCCTTCAAGGTTTGTCATAGTTCTTTTTCACTAATCAAATTAAGTAAACATGGAATAATTTATTTGTTTTTATTTCAATGTAGCAAGAAATTATTATATGAAAAAAATATAACTTATCGTATTGTTGCTATAAAGTCTAAATATTATTCAGAAATGAGTTTGTTTTAGTCAAATTTAGCTCTAAAAATTTAGTATTAGTCTTCGTTTTGGTAAGCAAAAAATGCGAAATCAGTGATTGAGATTTGGGGAATGAATGGAGAATATATATTAAACGCACACCAATCTCTAGAGCGTCTTACTAAAATTCAAGTGAAATATGAAGAGATAAATTGTAAAGGGTGAAAATCTTGAATCTGAATCCTCAACTTTGCAAGATGCAATTAAATAGTTGTAGATCTTATTGGCATATTATGTTAGATTTATAGAAGAACAACATAATTTCGAACATTTACTTTTCTTCGTATTTAGTTCGTGTTTTCCAAAATATTTAGGGAAAATCTCGAATCTTGTGTTGACTTATCCATAAGTAGTTAAAATGTGGAGTGCCTTCTACTTGAAGAAAGACACGTCACCAACCAAATTAGGAGCTAAAGAAATCCATAATAGCGATCATAATGAGAATAAGCGAGTAATTGCCTACTGCGTCACTTAAATTTGGGAGGAAGTATAATTTAGGGACTAAAGAAGAAAGATAAGTGGATTGAGGACCAAATCCATAATTCACGGATAAAGGGACACTATTAAAATGCAATCATTCATTAAGACAAACATAAAAGATTAGAACCTAAGGGACATGGATTAATCTAGTTGGCAAACAGCAAAAACCAATTATAATGTCCAAGACAATTAGAAATGGTATCGAGAAATTCTACTTTTCTCTCTCTCTCTCTCTCTCTCTCTCTATAAATTTGAAATGGGAAAAGAACAAGATTTTGGTTTGGGTAGGGATAAACACTAATAGGGCAAAGAAAGGAAACTGAGTAACTTTATTTCTTTTCTTTTTTTATTTCAAAAACAGAGGACAAGAGCATATTCTCACCTTTGGTCAAAAAGATATTTCACATTTTAGGTTTTAAGGGGAAGCGTGAGCCATGAAACCTCACAAAAATTTACACTACCCATGCCTCAGCAAAATGACAATTCACTAATAAGCAATATGCCAAATTAGTGTAACTTCATTTCAATTTTCAACTTTATCAAATACAGAAATTATTACCTTACAAACTTACTACTGATGGATACATCGTTCAATTTTGTTCTTTTTTTTTAATTAAATCAACTATATAGGTTTATTAATATACAAATCAAACCAAAACAGATAGAGTTGGTTTTTTGCTTCAATTTTGTTGGTTTTTGTATGATTTTTTTTCCACATAAAACACAAATTCAATTCATTCAATCTACGAGCAAATGTTTACAACAATTGAACAGATTAATTGACCTATTATCCATTGAAATATCGACCCCAAAGAAATTTCATTGTGTGACATGAAAATTATTCACTTTCATAAATCAAATAACAATGTTTTATGTTTTCAAACTTTGCCTAACATTAACGATTAAAACAATAGATAAATCCCTCACACTCACAAAGTAACTTGTTAGAAGAATAGAAAACTCAAGCAACTATCACGAATATGTTTGATGAAATCTTCATATTTACAATTGGATTTCAACCTAATGGTAAGGTAATTGCAAGTATTTTTCTTTTATGGTACCTGTTAACAGAACTTTTTCTAAATATATAAATTAAGGTAAAAAGGTAAATCTTCGTCTTTACGATTAGTTCTTAACCCAAGCTTTATGCTAATGCTAAAGAGCCCTTTTTAAAAAGATTAATATAGGAAAGAAAAAAAACAAGAGACCAAAAAGGAAAGAATAAAACAGTGATTCCGCAATATTCTTGAAAGTGTGAATTTTATTTAAAGAAAGAAAGAAAAGGACATTGGAGAAAGGGAGAGAGCGGTGAAAAGTTTGAAAATATAGTATAAGGTATTCTATTCTTCTCACATGCTTCTCTTTTTCTTCCTCACTTTCTCTCTTTTTCTTATCTTATTTTTTACCAAAATTTTCAGATCAGAAAAGGAAAAAAAAGAGATTGTTAAAGAAAGGTGACTAAATTTACGCCGTATGTCGTCGAACCATCAGTCAACTATTTTTATTTTTTTTTGTATTGAGTCAAGTAGATTACAAGAGTCTTTATCACTACTCGAGGAAAGAGGGGAGCTTGAATTTTGAATTTACGTGTTTTGAATTTTAGAAAAGACTTTTTATTGAAATTTGAATAAATTATTTATACATATTAAATGTATTTCTGAATATAATTTCAGTATTTGAGCCAAAATTATTGAATTCTGTTGAACCCGTAAGCAGAAATGTAATGGCGCCCTACTCGAGGAATATATAGCACTAATAGTTCTTCCAATCAAGATTCTTAGATGTGTTTGACCATATCGTTAACATACTAAATCAACATGATATAAGAGCAAATAGAGGTCCTAAGTTCGAGTTTTACCACATCGTTAAAAAAAAAAAAAAATTACTTTGAAATTTGACTCATAAAAAAAATCATCCCGCAAGTGAAAAAAAGTGTTATAGATAAAATAAATTAAAGTGTATTTTTCCTAGCCATTGTAGACTATACTTTTAAATGAAAAGATCACATACTTCAATAATTAAATGTCCGCCGGAAATGTATATGATCTTAATCACCATTTTCATAATGAATACCCGATCAATTTCATTTGACTATATATATCACTATCATTTATTTCCAACTTCGTTTAACTGCTATTTCATGGTATGTACTGGACAAATATATGACAAAAGTAGTTCCCAATTGAGAACCCAAAATGTTAACCCATATATTAAATTAGTCTATAGTGAAAAGAGTTTAAATTCAGCTTGCACTCAAGAGGTCAACAGAGTAAGGCTGGTACGAATACGATGCGACTCTTTAAATTATAATAAAGACAACATAGTATCACATTGCTCACTGTTTTTCAAGTACAATTTGATCTTTGTTTAAACTGTAGTAACATTATTTATATAATTTTTCTAACGGTCGTAAAACTGTTTAGGAACAACATCAATACAGAAAGAAGCCTCGAAGGTTTCATGCAGTAAACAAAGAGGTCCAATAAAGCTGCAACAAAATTTAGTTAATGTATATCCTAAAAAATTGGGGTTTTAGCACTTAGCAAGCAGCAATAGGCAAATAGAGCATTAGAAAGTTGAAATAAATATACCAGCCAAGATGATAGTGTAAGACACTGATAGGGCTGCAATCCATAGAAAATGATAGAACCATAATACGCTATTCCTCCCTCCTAAAAAGGTGAACACAAAGGGGGACCCTTCCCCCCCCCCCCCTTCACTTAAATTTATTTGTCAGGATTACATTATTCCAACCTCCACTAGGTGCAACCACTTTTTCTTGCTTTGGGCCCTGCCCCCTCCCTTCATCTTTTATTTCAATGCACTCTATGGTCATGACTATTGAAAAACTTATTCTCGATATTTACGCCAAGTTACATCGATTTACTATGATTAACTATAAAAGGTAAAGATATGAATTAACTAAGTGTAGTTAAGTGATGGCAGTATATATAAAGACATATGTAATGTGGTAACATATTCATTGAATTGGTATAAATATTGAATGCTTAATTTTACAACGTCCAGTACCTCACCGGTACAAAGAAAATCCTCCGAAGGAATTCCATCCAGTACGGGTCTTTTCTATTTCCTAAATATTTCTCTAGCATAGGTGAGAGGAATAGAGAAAACTTGTAGTAATCACTAGACTGTAACTCCAATGTCAAGAATTTAATTAGAGCAAATAATGATTTGCCATATGCTAGATATACAAGATGCATGAATAGAGTTTGCAAATTCAATCCGCACGTGTATGGTAACCTCAAATTGCAGTAACACAAAAAAGAAAAACCTTTATCTTCCATAGCTATGAATATTATTTTGAGGTACAAAACTTGTCATGATGAAGCATTGAGTTTTCGCATCTACCAATTCGGTGGTAAAATAATCAAATTAAATTCAAAAAAACAAAAGGTTGATGCAAGTAGATAAGTAAAGAAAGAGAAAAGAGTATCTAACAGAAAAAAAGGAGACAACCATGCCCAACAAGGGCCAAAACAACACAATTCCGTTCTCAAAGGGCCCTACCACGTTTTTCTTTGCCAAACAGACAGCTAGCAAAAAGAGGATCTACCCTTCATACACCCAACACCAACTGCACCTCAACCCGAAACAAGTTGGGATCGACTATATAAACTCTCACGGCCCATGTCGCTCCATTCAAACTCAGTTCAGGCCAAAATTATGTAAAATAAAAAGAAAAATAAAAAAATATCTGGAAAGGATCTTCCCCCTCATGTCAAACAAGTATATGTATAGATGCATTCACACTAATGATCATCCCTAAAACATCTAACTAGGACCCAGTACTGGTAGAGACCCTTTCAGTACCTGAAACCTCTAGGTCCGGACAAGTTGACAACTAGTAACCAGCTTCCATTCATATTCTGATTAGCATCAGAGGTTGAAAATAAATGATTGTCTAGATGAGGTCCTCTTTTCATGTGGATGTTGCAATCGAGGCGTCTGTCGTAGGCTGTCTATTAGGGAAACCAAATTCCTTGAACAGACCCTGAAGTATAGATCAAATTAAAAGTAGACACAATTAATGGAATACTCCTGGAAATCCAAAACTAATTACATAGTTTAATGTAGCAGAGATATAAGCTTACCATAGCATCGTTAATTGCATATGTAACACAATAGTGCTCCTGGAATTGAGTTTTCAGAAATAAAAACTAATGAATTAATGATGAAGAGGAGCATTATACAAGATAAATAAAGCAGAGAACTAAAGTAAGCATTTTGCCCCAGCATAATCTGAAAAAAGGAGGACCAGCAAATTGGATTAAAAAAAAAAAAAAAAAAAAAGAATCCAGCCTTTCATTAATAGACACAGTTGCAAGAAGAAAATACTGAATGACTGCATGAACTTCTCCTTTGAGCATAAAGGGGACTAGCAAATTGGACCACAAATGAAACCTTGGGTACTTCGTGATTGTGCATCACAATTCACACATTAATACTTGAGAAAGATACTCTAAATAAACTTCTCTTCTTCGACTCTTATACCTTTTTTTTAGAAGGTTCGGCTCTTAACCTTTAGCTACTCATCATCTTAATAAAGTTACGAAACCTTCAATATGTAGGGTCGGATGCATTTTCTTCTCATCCTTTTCCAATTTCCAAGTTATATCATGGCGTCTTATAGGTACAATATCTAGCAGTTATAGATGGTTTGCGTTACAAAAAAATAGACAATCCAATCAGCGAATCTGGAAAAAAGTGCTCAACTTTCATGATGGTACAGATAAGGTCACGCCATTCCACACAAACTGAATATATTTTGCAGTCAAAATCAGAAGAGTGATAGAAACTTACCTGCATCATATACCACTCTTCAAATTCGTCAAATATTTCCAATCTTTCAATCCTGTCCAGAGGTTCACATACAAGTATTTGAGGACTGCCCTGGTTCTTTTTTGGTGTACGTACGTGTGTGTGTGTGTTGGTTTTTTTGGGGGGGGGGGGGGGTGGGTGGGGGGCTGCAACAGTTTTACGTTTCTCCAAGTGCAAAGTAGATACAGTGAAAAGGTGCACACAGAAAAATTAGGAATCAACCTTTATGCTGGGAAAAGGATATATTAAAATCTAAAAAAGGTATGAATATATTTCATGAAAACCATGGTACCTTTTATACAATAGAAAGTTTCTAATAGATAAAGCTTCTATTGTGTTTCATAGGGAAATAAAAGCATATTTTGTTTGTTCTAAAGATACAAAGAAACAACTGAAAATCATATATGAGACCAAAATATTAGCATCGGGTCAGCCTAGTGGGATGCTTATCATTATCTTCAGATGAATCATATCATTCCCTTGTTTATATATCAATGCATCAGAGCAATGAAAGCTCATACTAACCTGCGTCTTTCTTGAGCTTCAATAAAATCACTATAAACCCGTAGCATGTCCCAAGCAACTGCTTTCTGCAACCAATCAATAACAAACCATTAGTTGTAATTGCGTGTGTGCTTTGTCCTATAAACAATTAATTAGCTAGAGCTTCAGCACCTGTAATCGTTCAAATTATCAGTGATTGCAAATAGGAAGTTAAAATGCTTGAGCCTACAACTAATGAAGTTCAGAGGCAACTAATGCATGCACTTTTTATCTAACCTGCTATAGCTTAATACTAAATGGATAATGAGATCACTCATTAGCCTTATCTATCCTATTGGATGGTATTCCTACTTTTTTCTTTTGATTAGTACAAGGTGAATTTTACTTTAGAAAACTGTCAGCCAGTACCAAGATGGTACTGCAGCCTTACAAAAAGTATCAAACTGGATGCAGATCCCTCAAACCTGAAGGGATTCTAGGAAATCAAGCATCACATCAACTTCAAAATCAAAAGAAGCACTACACCACATTTTTAGGTTCTAAATACATCTATTTTTACCAGAACTGACATTTTCCTCCCTTCCATAAAAGCACCTTCAATTTCTTTCCAGCCATACTGTCCACATAATACAAAAAGGAATGCACAACTAAATCTTTTTCTGCTTTTTTTCTTAAAGGTTGCCCTTGCCAGCTGCACAAAGTTTGCTTGATGTTGACAGGCATCACCAATGAATCCCATGTAAGTCCAAGAACATACACCATATTTTCCAAATGAAATTGCAACACAATAGTAAATGATTAACTGTCTTCCCATTTTCTTTACAAAAGCAGCACCAGCTGCATAGGTTAAAACCCTTTCAAGCCTTATCAAAAAAAAAAAAAAAAAAAGTTAAAACCCTTTCTTTGCACATTTTCCTGTGCCAAACATGCTTCATGCATCACAATCCAACCAAAGCAAGTAACTTTGCTTGGATCCTCGGTCTTCCAAATAACTTACCAGGGCTACACACTTTTATTCTCTTCCGGGTCCTACTTTACAAGGAAGCTAGTCATTAATTCTCTTCTAAGCTTTAAGACCTTCAACAAGAAAGGCCAGTCTCAGCTGAAAAGTAAATCTTCTACCATCCCTGATTGCAGAAGATGGGGTCACAAGACAAATGGTTGGAAATACTGCAGGTCTGTATAAAAACTAAAATATGCACCCTACACCTGGAACGGAAGGAACAGGTATACATATGTGTGTGTGTGTGAGAGAGAGAGGTATGGTGATTTAACATCAAAGGTCTAAGAAGCAGTTTTGAAAATTGGAGATACCTGCCATCCTTGATCAACAAATAGATTTTCTTTCTCTTGTAAAGTGGGTGTAGCATAAATTCCTAATAGTCCACAGCCTCGGCTCTGAAAAAGGAAAAGAGGTATTATAACTCTGTTCCACGGACACATCAAAGAAAAAAGATAATCAGCAAAGAATACCTCCAAATTCCGAATCATTTGCTGGCCAAAAGCATCATCCGGATGGATCTGTCAATAAGCCACACAGTAGAAGAAAGTCATTACAATAAATCAGCAAGGCATCCACAGTACCTTAGGACAGTAGAGCAGTAGAACTCAAGTCGAAAGGACTAAGGGAGGGATCAGGCCTATGAACGAATACAAGATTTAACTTAATAGTTTCCACAACCTGCTCATACAAGAAAAATATTGCCGTGGAAAAGGTTCTTGCAGCCCATCCAACAATAGCACGGCTTGAATCAGGATCCAAATATATAAGAACGCATTCTGCAATTATAAATGTTGGCAAACTGATGATAACATCAGAATGTGCAGTTAACCCTAATCAGGTATGAACTTGGACATGTATAAATGATCAATATTTTCAAAACATGGGAAGGAGAAAAGAGAACAAGATAGTTCTAAATTTGAAAAGAGGAGAAATAAAGGAAGACAATCAAAAGAATACAATTAGCAGTAGTCTAGACTGCGAAAGCACCTAACAGCCATTTAGTCTGATACCCTTTCAATTGTCCAATACATGACTATTAACTACTGCATTCCTAGTGTAGTCCCTAGATTTTAACTATAAGCAACCACAACTGGCTGAATAGTGTGTAAACTTCTTAGTTTAATAGCACATCACAGTTTTCAAGTTACAAGTCTTTACATGCTACCGGACATGAGTCTTTGAACACCACACCTGTCAGCTATTAAGAACCTCAATCTTTTTTTTTTTTTTTTTTTTTTTTGGTGTGTGTGTTTTTTTTTTTGTTTGGGGGGTGTTGTTACGACCTTACTGAGTCTTCCCATTTTCGCCTTCTACATCATTGGTATCAATCCCGTATTACATACTCTGGAAAAAATTTACCCATAAATACAAAAAATCACTTCCTAGTCCATCATCAGCTCATACTGAATTTTAAAAGATCATGTCTTGTTCCTGAAATGACATTAGGTATATACTAGCCAATAATATTTACTTAAAAGGGAAATTTGAAGAGAACATAGACATCAAACAAAGGTTTCACATCAGCTGAGAACAATGACAAAATCAGGAATGGAAGTGCAAGTAACTTGTGAAAAGGCAGAACGATCTAGTATGCATATGAAAAGCTAAATACAAAAAGAGTGATAATCGCATCATCCACGATCACTTGTGCTGTGTTTCTGGAGATTAAAGACAAAACTGTTTAAGGAAAAATAGCAGGGAAGCAATGACATACCTGGGGTCTAAATTTGCTTGGGCTATAATATCATTTAAATTGTCTATGTTGCGCAAATCTACAGGCAGCAATTTGTAATGATCACTATGGACTTCCCCCTTTTCTGCATGAAAGCATAAGATTAGCTAGTTGTGCTAGATATTAGTTTTCCTTTTTGATAATGCTAAATAATATTATTGACAATGGTAAGGAATACTCCTGTACACAAGAGGTATGCCAAAAAGCAGAGAATCTACATCAGCTAGATATTAGTTCATTCTAGCTTTTGCAGAGAATAATGTCCAAGAAGTTGCAATAAATAAGCATTAAACTTTAAGAAACAGATTCCATCGAAGAATTAGATTCAACATGGACAAAGCAAGTATATCTACTGTTTGTTTTAGAGGTAAAAATATCTATCTATTAGTTAACTGGAAATAAAACTTCCTTCACAAATAGTTCGTTAAAAGTTTATAGTTAGATTCTAGAATCTAAGAGTTTCTGTGTGACATGACAACCTAGCTTCTTTGCAACCACTCTTGCCAGTCATTGCAGATTAATGTCCATAAGATTGTAAAGTGTTTAAAGTCTGAAAACTACCAAACATATTTTAGTTTTTGACGAAGGATGTGATCAAGTACAACAAAATGACCATTATATTAGTTGGAACTCCTAGATGATTCACTACATTCTGTGGATCCAAATCTCAGTTGGATGTTAGATTTTCCTTTTGGTTATCCTGAGTAATATCTACTGTCACTTTCCACCGTCATTAGATGCATTTCCCAGAACAAAGGACCTCCACAAACAGACAAGTTGCACTGCAACCCGCAAAAATAGACCAACATAACATTTAGAGAACTTACAACATTTTGAAAATTTTGGCATGTACGTTTCTCTTTATACAGGAACCAGATATCACACATCCATTTTACACCTCCTTTTCTCTTTCTGCCCCTCCTTTTTTTTAGCATTTTTTTTTTCTTTCTGTTTTAGTTTCCTTCTGCATTGCAGATTTGTTGTTCATGGGCATCAAATTTTAATAATTGAAGAAACCGAAAAAATCAAACTATCTTTTTGTTGATCTATATATGGATCTTGTAGGGATCACCCTGGTTATGGACTTGAGGTGCCTTATCATGAACATATTTTTCATCAGCTGTCATTATTCATGAATGGTTTCTTCCCATCTTACCAGCCTCAAGACATCAAACATACGGGTAAGTCAAGTTTTTTGCTAATTTTTAGTGTATTTTGAAGAATCTACACAAAGTCCATACCCTTATTACACTCATTTGACACAGGTACGTCAACGAAATTGAAGGATCCACGCAATATAGCATTGAACAGAAACTACCAGTAGTGTTTCGCATGTCCTCCCAGTGATTTTAAAATGAAATCTAGCTTTATTCATAACTGCAGGATTTTCCTGTGATAAGTCAAAACTTCATTGCTGAACATCATGTCAGTGTCAAAAGACTGTTCAAGTAATTTATCTAACGTCAAAGAGTCATCCAAGGCAAAAAGCACACCCTTAGGTCACAGGCGACGCTTTACGGGCCACTTTCCTTTATTCATACAGATTCAACTTACATAGATTAAAAATAGAATAGATTATAGTTGACTAATTGTATTTAAGAACATTGTGGTAGTTAACTGACATCTATTAAATGCTAGACCTATCCATCTCACAGTCAAAAACATGGTACCTTGCTAGGGAAATGCAATCAAATGTTTGCCCAGGTAAACGAAAGAGCGGGATCACCAATTTGGCAATCCACAAGAGAAAAACATTCACAACTTTGCAAGCGCTGAAAGAGTTTATTACCTGAGGAGATTGATGCTGTTTCGCCAACTTTATCCCTCAACTGACTATATGTTTCAATAAGAGCTGCCTTCTTACTTGTTACCTAAAAGACAAATATCGAGAGCTGAGCGCTTTATTTGAGCCAAGAATTTGCCAAAAAGCAAAGAATATCGCAGCCACATAGAAATAAAACATATCTCATTTATTATAGCAAAATGCCAAACTTTAAACAAAGTCAGGGGACTTAGAATTTGAAAATCTCACCTCAGCGAAATCCAGTTCCACGAAAAGATAAGGGGCTTTTCCTTCATCCTACCAAAAACAAATTTAGCTATTACTTCTTCTTTCCAAAGGAAGGAAATTATAGTAACCATCGGAGTGTATTAATTTGTATCGGAGAACTACATTAAGCAGCAGGAGCATTATCAGATAAATTAACATAAAGCAATACTCCACGTGTCAACCAAGTTCAACAGATCTGGCAGATAACTCAAACCAGACACTCAGATTTCTATGTACAGTAACCCGTTTGAGGCATCGGTAATGATTGCTCTTAACCTCCATTTTCTCTTGACAACTTCATTTTTGATATTTTCTGCGATTACATGGATTATATCTATTTACACAAATACCTTGATGATTTCCGCTCGTTAATACATAGCATCCAATAAGCATATCTTGCGTTGGTACGGAAATGGGATCCCCAATAGCTGGAGACAAAAGATTCATATGAGAAACGGGCCTACTCTGCTCGACCTGCCTTGATTGCCTAGCTAATGCTACCGTCGCAAGCAACCTCTCAAAGAATAGGGAGAACGCGACCCTTGTATCTAGATTATTCAGTTCGGCCGTGCCAGCTCAGAGCAATTATTTGGTTATGCTATTTTGGGATTTGCTTTAACCGAAGCTATTGCCTTGTTTTCCTTAAGGGTCCCTTAGAGAGGGAGGAATATTGATATTGATACATATGAATAGACACTGTCAGCTTGCCTTAGGACCAACTCCCAAACTAGTCGGGGTCGGGCAATGAAACAAAATCCTTTTTTGTGACTAAAATACAATTAGCCATCCCTCATATAAAATTTTCAATATTAAAACAGGCCACAAGAAAAGTGGCTTACGTGCAACTGAAAAAACATAGTGTCGAAGCCAGCTCCAAGTGAGAGTATCTGCTTCTTCGTATGGCCTTCATTTCCATCCTCACAATCGAGAAATTGATAGAGCATCTTGCGAAGAGCAGCCCAGCGGGCAAAATAACCTAACAATTATTAAATTGCATATCAACCCCAGTAAACACTAAGCACATCACATTAAGAAGAAGCAAAAAAAGGGATGGCATACCACGATTAATAATGGGAGCTCGCCTCAGCTCCTTTTTAACAAAGAGTTGAACATAATCATCTTTCATGTATCCTTTTTTCACGCATGACCTTCAAAATAAATACTCTATTAATTGGACGTAAATTATATACTCCGTCTGCCCAATTTATTTTGGATTTCAAGAGTCAAACAAGAAAATCTTTTTTCAGAAATTGACGATCAAGATAAAAAGTTATCAGGGACAGAGGGAGTATTATATCTCTACATACAGTTTGCTAGCGGAAGCGTCGTCGTTTGTGGCCTGAACGGCAGCTCTGTTGCTGCCAAGTGGTTTCGCCATCCTTAATTTGCCCCGAGCTTTGACAATTTGGGCGGAGGCTGCCTAGCTCCTTGCACTTACTCCTTATTACTTTTTCACTTCACTACAGATTATGTTATGACAATGTGGTCCTCACCTTTTCTGTTTCAATGTTCACAATAGCACTTATTAATTGTTTTTAATTTTAATCTTAAATTGTTAACTAGAGATGGGTAGGAATTTTTAATTTTAACTATTATAGAAACATGAGTTTGGAGGTGGTATCGTCGTCCACCTCCTTCTCATGTAAAAAAAAAAAAACGTGGACTCCATATTAAAAAATCAAGCAATATCTATGTAATTTCTAAAGTATCCCCATTAAGTCAATAATGGTGAATTCATTGCCACATGCGCATCAACCCGTGTCATTATTTGTTATGTTTACTAAAATAAATATACTTAAAATACTTATATTTTAAAATAAGATAGAATTTAATTACTTTTTCATTTTTATTTTTACTCCAATAAATGTGAAAAGATATTAATGCCATAAAAGGAAAAATAATATTAAATGGAGATCAAATAATAAATAAGGTAAATTAGTTAAATTATAATTCTAATTGACGTTTCCTTAAAAAAAGTGCAAAAGACAACACGACAAGTAAAATGAGCTGGATAGAGTACTTGAAATTAGAGTAAACCAAGAGTATTCATCAAAAATTAAAAAATAGTAGTTCTTCGTTTAAATAGAAAATCAAATTTCTACTTTTTGCTTCGTTTTAAACATACGTAAAATTAATTTAATAATTTGAACTAATGTAAATTTGATTTAATTTTAGAATTATCCAAATCAAAATTTGATTAAAAAAAATAATAAGTATTGTTTAGGTCCAATCTACATACATTAACAATAGAATATTTTACAACTTTAAATTAATTGAATTAAAATTCAAGTTATCAACTGATGCTTAAATATTGCTATTGTTTTGTCTCAAAGAGGGGAAAATAGTTTCCTTTTAAATAAGTCTTCTCTTTTAAAAAGTATTAATAAATTTTGCAAACTTTGTATTCGTACCGAACATTAATATAATAAAGTTTTGGATACGGAGCACAAACTACAGTGTTATATTAATCGTGTTTTGAACATACAACTCATTAGTAATACAAGTAAAAAGATTCAAGTGAATTTTTATTTAAAAAGTTGACAAAATAATGAATAAAATAATTGCAATTTGAGAAATTATATAACCAATTAACATTAATAAGAACAAATTTTGAAATAAAGGAAAAATATATGAGTCAAAAAATTAATTTGATGTGTAACTATATAACATAAACTTTAGTAGAGTTTAAATTAAATTTTAAAGAAAATACATTTATGATGTGAGACTACACGATAATATTTTCACTACATACATGATAAAAGTACTTATTAACAATATATCATTGTAATTATGAAAGAAGAACGAAGCAAATATTATATCATGCTAACAACTTTTCCGTTATCCTGTCGAGATAAATTACGCATTTGAATTATACAATTGAACTTTCTAATTTTTATTTGTGAATGGTAAATAAGAAATGATTGATCTTCAGGAGAATAATGTATAATGACTCACGGTTATTGTATAAAATACAATTCAATCTAAGAAGCAAATGTATATCTTTGCAAACCTAATAAATTTATAGCATTAAGCGATAGTAAAAAGCAAATAGAATGTTAGATTTTTAGTGCTTTATAACTTAAGAAATAATGTTCTCATAATTAAAAAATAATAAGTTATGTTACTTTATTAAATTATACTAAAGTTTTGGTTAGGACCAGTAGAGTGTAAAGATTTCAACGGAACAAAAACTTTGAGATGAAATGAAACCAAATAATTTTCTATACATACTTCTTCGAACGAGAATGTTGTCATACTAATATTATGTTTGTCGTTAGCTCATATTAGACTTCGCACGGGCATCATCAACATCTGGTACTACTAATAAGAACCCATTTGTCGATCTACTTACAAATTTGAATTAGTGGGACCAATCAACATTGGATACTGGATATTAAATAAAGTAGAAGAAAAAATAATTGACTACGAAAATATTTTTCTATTTCCCTTGGTATGACAGAAAATGTTTTTCTATTTTTCCTTGTTTGGTTGCACTAAATTCTTTTTTTAAATATTTACCTATGAATACTGTCTTCCTCAAATAAAAGAAAATGAGGTAAATAAATTCCCTATAAATTCAAAGGAAAATAATTTTCGAACTCAACGCCAACCTAAACTTCCACTTTATTGGTGGGGGTTCATTTTCCGACTTTCTAATCTCTTCTCCAATTTGAAAATGATGGATTCCTTTACTCCTGCATCATGCACTACCGTAAGCAAACATGGTCAATTTTTAAGAAAAAATTATTACCTCTGGCAGAATTATTTTCCATCCGATATTGGATAGTTTTATTGACTCTTCTATCTCTTTAATTAGATCCTCTTGGATTCATCATTAGCGTGCATTTCATTATAGGTTCAAGTCTCTTTCCCCATGGATTTACTTTCATTTAATAGTATTTGATTGTTAGTTTATCAATGCCTTTTTTTCTAATTGTTTCTCCCCCTCTAATTGTTACTGTTGTTATTAGTGACGTTTTTAGCTTGATTTTTAATCTCTTCTCCCTCTATTTCATTGTGTTTCGAGTTTCTCTATCTATTTGTCTTTCGGATATTGGTTGCTAGCGGAACGTCTATCTGATGGAGAACCTATCAGATGTGAGAGAGTAAAGAATATGATCAAGAAATAAAGAATTGTTAAGTTGTACTATGAAAATAATTTAAAAGTCATATTTCAAACAATACTATTTCTCGTATCTTGCTAAAATATCCACAAGTTGCTTATTTCCTTATGGCCAATGTAATGGAGGTTTCTGTCCATGCACCGTGTATGGCTGCCAACAAGTGAGATGAGAACCTTCACATATATAAGTTCAGCAAACATAACAAAAAATTAAGTGACTTCTCTGCTGAGCCTCGAAAGATTTATCGTCAAGCCTCTCTATAACAAGCACACTCTATAAAAGCATTTTACTATGATAGGCTTTTTTCTTTAGAACCGATTTCTTATGTTGTATTTTATTTCTAAAACGTCTTTTCAATTGTGTAGGAAAGATCCTCTGCCCAGTTAGCTTTCAAAAGCAACATTTTGAGAGTATGCATCATATCATATTTATGATCAAGTTCCCATAGCAAACCCTACAACAAAATGAACAGGATTAGTCAAAAGAATGGAAACAAAAGATTCACTGTCAGACCTCTCTATAACAAAACCACACCCTATGAGAGCATTTCATTATGATAGGGCGAGTTTTCTTTAGAAATATTTTTTATGTCATATATTACCTCTATAACAACTTTACAATTGTGTCGGAAAGATCCTGTTTCATAAGCAACGTTTTGAGAGTATGCATCATATCATATTTAGGATCAACTTCCCGTAGCAAACCCTACAACAAAAAGAACAGGATTACTCAAAAGTATGGAAACAAAAGATGTACCGTCAGATCTCTATCTAACAAAACCACACTCCGTTAAGAGCATTTCACTATGATAGGGCGAGTTTTCTTTAGAACCAATTATGTTATATTTTACCTTTAGAACAGTTTTTTACCTTATAACAGTAACAACCATCGTTGTAACGCTACACAGTTTGTAAAAATAACTATATAATAGTCCTACTTAAATACCTATTTATCTATTAAATTATAAATACCAAACAGCAATGTATTAAAAGCATATCTAAAGTACAAATGTGAAACAATTTAATTTCCAAGTGGTATCATGACATGTGCCTTGGAGTTTAAGTCTTTGTACGATACTAGTTAAGAATTTATTAGTATTGTATTAGTTATTTTTAAGTTCTAAACTTTTTTTATCTTTATAACATAAGAACAGCAAAAGATGCCTTTTTTGGGAAATTCTGTGTACAACAAACAATTGCTATATCAGGCAGAAAAAGGTTCGAAATAGAGAGGTTTGACTGTTTAGATTCATTCCTTTGTCGTCCACAGGTAGAGGTGACAGAGGCTACGAGCAATGTCAGCCGTATCTGTTGTCAACACATTATTGGTAGTGTAAGACAATGTAGCTTTAATACTTACCGGTTCATGATGAACTATCTATAGACAAGCAGAAACTTTACGTCCAATCAATTACTTATAACGGGTTTGAGCTGTGGGAATGCAAAAACAAAAAAACCTGGCAGGGATCGCTTCCCCCTTAAATAGGCTTACGCGGGGCGAATCTGGATTAGTCGGGCCCAGTGCGGGTGCCACCGGGTGGGAACCAAAATAAAAAAATTACTTACAATCTAGAACAGGTCGACTAATGAAGGAAGAAACTACCTCGAGACTTAAAGTTGTCAAAATGGCGGTGCACACACTGCTGTCAATGTTCACTTTGTGACGCCTAACTTGTTCAAGTAGCTGCATCACGCAGTCCGCAGGAGGGACTGAATCACCTTCTGGAGTCCCCCAAAAATCAAAAGACTCTTTTACTTCCTGTTTAGCAATGTCATAAAAATTTATATTCAGGAACAAAGAGGAATCAAGGAGAGATATTCATAATACAAATGTTTTAAGATATAGTATTATGTTTTAAGATATATGAGCCATACGGATGTAACAGCAGTCGTTATAAAAAGGCCACTATATATATACAGTAAATAAACAATATGCTGGCATACTTAGACTATACTCTGATTCTAGCTCCATCAACAATTTAAAATAGAAAAAAAGAGTTCAGTCGCATATATCTAGAAGTATGAGAACTAAAAACACTAAACTATGCTTCTGAACTAAGAGAGTGTTGATTGACGGGAAATGGAAGCCAGAAAATCCAGGGATTCACTGTCCCCCAAACCATTAAACTTCCAAAGACGAGGAGTCCCCTCACAATAAAATCCTTCTCGAAGGCCAGATATATCCTTACCAATTCCAGTACTGGATAGAATTTACCCGCAGGTAGACATAGCACATAAGGCAACAATAAAATGAATGAAAATGAACTATTCGACCTCTTCAAGGAATGAACCTTGCATATGGGAACATTGGCTGATTCCGTTATAGAAGCAAAGGAAGGTCTCTTTTGGCTATGAACATTTGTATGAAGAAAGGAGTCTCGCAAATACGTTGGAAAGAAAACTTTTACTCATTTCAGGTGGTTCCATAAGTATCTGTTTGGGCGAAAGTAGACAATGAAAAGCCTGATTTTTTCCCAAAACATTCAGATATTCTCTGGTACTGAGATGCAAAGAGTTTTTGACAAAAGATATTAAAGTATATCTTGATCTCTATTTGGAACCAAGATATTAGTTAAAAGCACAGATAAACCTGCAGCTAGGTGTGGTGTGGTTGGACGCTTCGTCACTTCAATTTGGTGACATTTTGGTGCAAGCACCAAAGCGCTCAAGAATGCACCTTAGTGCCCCCCCCCCCCCCCCCCCCTCTTCCCCTCCCTTGAAGAGGGTACCATTACATGATGAATATAGCTGGAAACAGGATTTATTAATAAGAAAGACATTATGAATGTATATGTTAGTTCTAAATATTAGGAATGCATATATTTAATATAAGGAAATAATCACTGAATCTGACTGATATAAAAATTCACTGGTTTGAAATAGAAATTAAAACTGAATATTTGCATTTAATCTAGAAATCAGCTCCATAAGAAGCTCCAATCTTTTAAAATCTAAAACAACCTAAATGACATCAGAAACCAAGCATGGAATGAACTGACAAAGGAATCTGGAACTCATATTGACATATTAAGGACTGACCTGGGATTGTGAAAATACTAAACAGAGAAGCTAGTAAATGCAACATACTGCCAACATCATTAAGCCATGGTTGCACTTCATGCTCAACAACAGAAATCTTAAGCACAAAAGAGATAGTCGATACGAGCACGGCTAGGGGTTCCCACCAAACACCATGCTAAGAGAGCATTGGATGCCAATGGGAGGTTGCAAATGAAGAGTTTAGTGATAGGTCACTAGTCAAAGTACTGCTTAAACCAGTCCAAAGAAACAAAGTCACTGGTAAATAGAAACAACCATATCCGTTGCCTAGAAAGTAAAGAAATTCTGAATGGATAAAATAATTCACCTTAATGAAGGCATCTGGATTAGGGCAGTTCTGCTTCTTTGAAAAATTTAAAGTGCACTTAGCTGCAGTGCTACCATCTCGGCGAGCAACTGCATTAAGGAATTCAACCAAATTTCTATTTTCGTACTGAGAAAGTTCAGCAGCCATGCCTACATCGAGGAAAACCACGCGGGGCTTTTTTGACTTGAATATATGTTTCAAAGAGGATTTTTGCTGCACTACACGCACAAGAATATTTCCTGGATGCAGATCCGCATGGAAGAAGTTGTCAACCTGAAAGAACGAAGTCTACTTTTTAAAAGAATGTAATCGCAATAAGAACAAAGTTTAATTCTAAAAAAAACATATGAAGAGCTTACCACAAGCATCTTGAGATGTGCTTTGCCCAAGGTATGAGCAAGAGCACTCTTAAGTCGTTCATCATGACCCTCGAGTCCATCGACATAGTCCGCGAGACCTTTCCCTTCCTCAAAAGTTTCCACCAGCACGTCGGGATGTACATTAACATGCTTAGGGAAAGAGGCGTGTTTCCATCTCCGAAAAATATAATTAAAACGACTCAGATTGTCCGCTTCTCTCCTAAGGTCAACTTGCGACATCATAAAGACAGAAAATTGCTCGAAGCTTTCGTCCAACCTAAGCCACTCAAGTGACGGTACGAACCGGGATATTTTTGCAATTATATTGATAATCTTATAATCTCTTTCAATCGATTCGACAACTTCTGGGTGTCTAACCTTCAACGCCACTTTGATGGGCTTGATCTTTCGACCATCTGGGTGTCTATGCTTCAAGAAAGCAGTGTGCACTTGAGCTATACTTCCGGACCCAACGGGGCTCTCGTTGAACCCGTCGAACATCTCCGTGAGCATGCTTCCGAAAGCTTCTTCAATGGCTTTTATCGAATGGGCAGAGTTATGTTGGGGAGCTCTCGATTGAAGCTTTGACAGCTCAGCACGCAAGTCTCGTGCGAACGAATCTGGCCGTGAAGCCGCCCATTGGCCCCATTTTATAAACACTGGACCCGCGCTTTCAAGCGTCCAGAGAACAACCCGAATCCAGATTTTCCTGAACTGAGGTCCCAGAACATCCGCAAATCGAGCCATTGCGATGCACGGAGAAAACAGGATCACCAAATGAAAAGCTCTTACCAAAAGTTTAGCGCATTCGAATACCGTTAAGATTAGTCCAGTAAATCCATATTGTGCACGCAAAAAAGATGCATTATTCCTAAGGAAGGAGAGGTCCATACCCGGCAAGGCTTTTGCCAATGCAGGGTTCTTTTGACATGTTAAGGCAAATATACCGGGAACATCGGCAAAAGAGCGGCACAAAGCCAAATTAACTGCTTGGGCGATTCTACTTAGCGGAAGAAAAGTTCTTCTTTTGTACAAAGAAGAACTCAGCAAGAACCTCCTCCAAGCGAGTCGGGCATGATGTGCTCTGGCCGAGAGTATCCTGTGAAAATTGTTACACAGACCATCTTGTATTCTGTAGCTAATAAGCATATCCTCTAGGAGAAGTAAAATATCTTCCCTTGTACAAAAAAGTCAGCAGATTTGATTTAAAATTACGTGACCAAGTAGCTGATGGCATCTTGTTGTAGAGACCGTTTTGTGATTTGTACCCGCTAAATGAAGCACATCCTCTAGCGGAAGATGTGTATTGGCCGTAATATCTGTATCGAGAAGAACATATCCCAATCCTAAAAAGCAATCCATGTTTTTCTTTTGCATAGTCCCTTAGATGGCTCTTTTCAACTGATTGAGCGATTCTTTTGATATAACCGATTGTAAAGAATCTGCATTAACAGTCCAAAGTACAATTTTGAATTACAAAAAATTAATGCACTCTGAGACAAGAAACCTCCAATGCATTCAAAAGAAAAATAAAGTGCTATCCAAAGTACCAACATGCATAAACAACATCCATTCGGAAATCATGAATGGAATAAATAATAATTCAAGAACAACATGTTACACTCCACTTGTTTTTCTTCTTCCTTTTGTAACTGATCATGACAACTTGTCAACCACACATTGATTACCGTGCTACTCATTTTGTCATTCATATGCACAATAATTCATGTCTTCTTTTCTAGAAGTAAATCCAGGATTTGAACTTCATAGGTTTGAGTTATGGATTCTACTACAACACATTTAATATACTGGGTTCGAAATCTATGATTAGTATTTATACAAAAGATTTTTTACCACACATCATATATAGGGTCCAAAGTAGTCAAAAGCAAAAAGCTCAAAAGAATGCCCAGGTCAGTTGGAGCTTTAAGCACATGGCACAACTAAAGCGAGGGTTTAGTGGAAAAAGGCGCCAACAAGGATATATTAGAAAATAGAAATGTAATGCAAGGATATATGACTATTAACATGTACAACAATTATTTTGGACAAGAGAATGGAAGACTATAATTAAGCTATATGTGTGTGTGTGTGTGTTTTGTTATGCCCAAAGACAGAATCCATCGGTGGAGATACACACGTCCTAGCACCTTATCGCCTACACTAAAGCGTCGATTAAGCTAGTCGAAGCGACACAACCTAGACTTCACCAAGCTTCGAGGCTTAAGCGCACTTTGAGCGAACTTTCAAGTTTCAACAACACTGAATTAGAATATGAGCTAAAACCACTCGGTTTGCTAACCCGTAACTAAACACTACATCCACTCCTATTCTTTCCCTTCTTCATCTTGGGTACTTACTATTGTTCAGTAAGATAAAAGTATCTCAAACACAAATTTTAGAATAAAGAATGGGAGGTTCTTCCAATTAAAACCCAAAGCCCTCACGAATCTAGAAAAAAATTTCCTCCTAAATGTACCTCACTTCTTATTTTTATTTTAATAACAGTGGTATCGTTGGCGTAGAACCCCAGTAAAGCACACATGTGATCGTGATGTCACGGGTTCAAGTTTGTGAAAATGACCCTCTGGCAGAAATGTAGCATAAACTGCATACAATAGACCCTTGTGGTCCGGCTCTTCCCAGACTCCGCGCATAGCAGGAGCTTAGTGCACCGGGTTGCCTTTTTTTTTTTAAAAAAAGTTGATATCCGGACCAACTTGCGTGCATCTGTACTAAATTCCACTAGGTACCTACAACCTCTCGCCAGCTACAGGTAGTGAGTAACTCTAGTTCATCAAAGCTTAAACAGATGGAAATAAATCATTACTTGGTTTTGTCTCTGCCAGAATTCGAACCTGAAACCTCATGATTCTTCGCTAACTTCACTGACGAGTAGGTCAATTTAGTGAAGTAAAGAAAAAGGTATTCATCAGTTATGAATATAAATCAGTTTGGTTATTTGATCAAAGAAAAAGCTAGTAACTACGTCCAAATGACATAATTATTAACGGGAAGAAGTTAGGCAATAATCATATAGCGGATTCTCAACTAATTTTGGAACTAAGGGGTCGTTTGTTTTGAAGACAAATTATCTTTGGGATTATATTTGTCATTTTAATTATTTTATCCTGGAATAACTAATCCTATTATTATTATTCCACTATCTAGTAGAAATAACTTATCCCGGTACTAATTGGTTAGTAACCAAACAAGAGATAAGTCAGTACTAAATTTTTAACTCAGAACTATTTATGCTTGTCCAGCATACCAAACTGAACTAAATGTATAATAATTAGTTCACCCAAAAGTAAGAAAATGAGAATATATGAAAAAAAGCAAACCAGCAATTAATCAAACAATAACAAATTCAATATAGAAATAATAACACAAATTCCATAGAGGGGAAAAACAAAGGACCTTGACATGACGATGCAAAACGGATTTCAAAAGGCTAACATGCGCGGGAGGAGGCCACTGGCTACGTAGACGAACATTGACCAAGAACAAAGAGAAAAACGGGGTTTTTTTTATTTTTTTTTATTTTTTGTATATATAATTATAAATGTAACAGCTGGAAATGGAAAAGTTGCTGTGGCATGTCTTATGGGTCAAGAAACACACTGATTAATGTCACCTCATAAACTGCAAATGCTTTAAATCCTTTTTAATAACTTGATTTTAAAAAAATGTTTATATTAGAAAATCATTTTCAATTTTATCGTAATGAATGCAAATCTCAATTATTGAAAATTCATATATATACACACACGTGTAAAATATTAGATCGTTTAGATGAAAATCATGACAAGTGTGTGAAGAAGTTGTTATCTGCAATAGAACAAGCATCAATCTCGTAGGGTGTGTTTGGTACGAAGAAAAATGTTTTCCTAAAAAACAAGTGGGATTTTTATTTATTTTCTAACGTTTGGCAAGTAAGGAAAAAAATTACCCCAAAAGCATTTATATTTAATATAGCAAACATTATGAGGGTGATTGGGTGTTCGGGAGTGTGGGGGGTGGGTGGGGGGGAGTTGGGATGGTCAAGAGGTTGGGGTTGGGAGCGTTGAGTGGGTGACGAGGAGATAATGAACTTGGAATGTCACTTGTTTTCCCTAATTTCATTAGGTAAATCATTTTCCTCAATTTTAAGAAACTTATTATTTTTCTAGAGAAAATATTTTTCAAAAGTTTTGACCGAACAAACATGGCAAAATTGAAAAACATTTTCCAGAAAATGTTTTCCTCCGTATCAAACACACTTTTAGAGTTACTAGTTTTATATTCCTAAACGTTCTACACAAATCTCACAATTAGCTTCAAAAATATAGAACTCAAGTGACCTTGAGCTAGCGTTTGGCAGTAGATTTTGAAGATTTATCTTTAAGTCTATGTTTGGCCATAGAATTTGGATCAAATTTTGAAAATCTGTCTTCAAAATTTTTGAAAACTGGTCCAGATCAGTTTTTGGGTTTTGGACTTCCACTCATAAAACTTTAAATTTTTTCCAAGTAAAATGCATGCCCAAACACAACTTCAACTTCCAAAAATCACAACTTCAAGTTTCAGTTTCAAAATCTATGACCAAACGGGTGTCTCATACATGAATTTGAAATCATGACTTGAAATTATTGACTTGGGTAGGGGCTGATTTAAAGTTAAATTTTATTTGGACACGTAATTTAAATGTCAAAAATTGTACTTTTTTAATAAAAATAAAAACCCCACTGTGCTCCGACTTATTTCTAGAATTAGAGTTCGATCGCGACTTCCTTTTTTTTTTTTTTTTTAGGGGGGGGGGGGCGATCAAGTTCCTCGCCTGCTACCACTTGTGAAAACTATAAAAAAAATTGAAATCTTGTACAATCTTACCAAGTGATCAAATATAGTTCACAAGCAAGATATCCGAATATTCGAAAGCGCCACATTAATAAATCTCAAATCTTCATGTTCCATTTGTAAATAAATACTTACGATTATATGCTATTACAAATTTTTTAATTGCACATAATTTTACAAAAGATCTTCTGGTCCAATAAATCAACAATATCAATAACTAGCTATTCTTTAATATAGTCCTCCCACATGGTAGGAACAATCTTTTCACGTCAAGCATGAGTCTTTTTTTGCAAAATTTAAAATTATAATTTTTTTTACAAAATATAAACTTATAGGTCAAGTTTTTTTTATTAAAAAAAAAAAATTGAAATCACAAATTTGGAACTAAAATTCTTCCTTTTAAGTGGCTTTATAGGACTAGATAATGAGTTGTGTTAAAATTGTTAGTTATAAAATATTTGTGAATGGAGAGACAACTGTACCTTTTTCAAATGCTAAGGGCCTGTTTGGAAAGCCACCTGGTAATTGGAATTGGTGTAATTACGAGGGTAGTAATTATACAGTAGTATAATTACAATGACCTGTTTGTTTATCATAACGTAATTACAGTGTAATTACAAGCGTGTTGTTTGGTTGCACAAGGGTAATTACATAGACAGTTTAATTTAAAAATAAAATTTAATTATAAAAAATTTAAAATTAATATTTAAAAAATATTGCCTTTATAAATGATATTAAATTAGTTATTTAATAATACATTATTTCTTGAAAATATATTAATTAATAATCATATATTTGTAACTAATATTGTAAAAAATAATTGATATATATATTTTTCAAATTAATATTTAATTTTAATTGATTATAAATTTAAAAGAAGACTTTTTTTGTGAGAACGTTATGGATTGGATGTTTGACAAAAAAATAATATTAATAAATATAATGCCATAACATTATTCAAATGTTTGACATAAAAAATCCATCAAAACTAAGTGAAAAATAAACAACATGTAATGTGAAAGCAAATAACTTAAAATTGGAAATATAACCTAAATTCAAAATTCAAAAGAAAAAGTTCAATAGAATACTCTTATGTCAAATTTTCAACATTACATAAGTAAGTTCCAACGTAACTTAAGTAAATAATTCAAAAGAAAGGAAAAATATAAGTCTATAACCTCATTCACAATGAAATTCTACTTTAATAACGTCACTCGTTATATGTCAAGTTTGTTAATGATTCATTCTTTTCAATATTAAGAGGTGTAGTTTCAAATATTAGAATAATAACACGGTATTCATTCTTTCTAATATTAAGAGGTGTAGTTTCAAATATTAGAATAATAACACGGTTATGCTAAATGACTAAAATAAAAAAATACGAGCAATTACATGAAACCACAAGAAGTAAAGGTTGAGAATAAGAAGAAAGAAAAAGAAAATAAATGATATAAAAAGAAAAATACATTTTAAAAAATAAAAATAATTAAAAAGTAAAAAGAAAAAAGAAATTAAAATAATAGAAATAAAAAAAATTAAAAATCAAAAAATTAAAATAATAGAAATTAAAAATAAAAATAAATTAAAGTAAAAAAATAAACAAACTAAAAAATAACCCTGTAATTACACCCAATTCTCAGTCTCTTCGAGAATTGGAGAGTGTAATTACACCAAATTCCCACCTAACTGTGTAATTACTTGGTCAAACAAACAGGCCAAACTGTGTAATTACACCCAATTACACCCAATTCTAATTACCTGGGTGGCTTTCCAAACAGGCCCTAAATGACTGAGCCAAAGTGATCCTATTTCAACTTTTCTTTTTGCAATTGCCATGAAATACTTGAGTAGAAGCTTGATTTGTTTTAAAGAAGTAAAAGAGTTCAAGTTCCACCTAAGGTGTGCAAGATTGGTCATAACTCATTTGGGTTTTTGCAGATGATATGTTGTATTTTTAGGGGTGATGTAGCTTCAGTTACACCAATTTAACAAAGCTTCTCCCATTTTTCAAAATCTTCTGATCTGCAAACTAACATAGGGAAATGCCCTGTCTATTTGGGAAGGGTCTCACAAGCTATCAAAAACGACATTGTTCAGCGGCTATGGAACTGTTAAATGTTTTCTCCTTGGTCATTAATATAATTATCGATTAAAAAACACAAAATTTTAAATTAAAACTTTAAGTTTGCAATCCAAATTGCATGGTCAAACAGGCCACGTATATTTTCGAAATTTTCAATTTTAAAAGATACTTCCTCTGATTCAAAATAAGTGTTCACTTAATCTTTTACACATCCTTAACTAAATACTAAAAAAGGCAGCCCGGTATACTAAACTATCGCTATGTCCATGATCCGAAGAAGGGTCGGACCACAAAGGTCTATTGTACGCAGCCTTACTCTGTATTTCTACAAGAAACTATTTCCACGACTTGAACCCGTGACCTCCTGGTCACATGACAACAATTTTCCAGTTACGCACCCTTAAGAAAATACTAACTCCTAGAGAAAAAATAGGTATTTACCCTAAACTGCCCTTAATTAAAATGTGCATATTACTATTAACTTGACACGTTGAGATCTCATCACTTAATAAGGGTAAATCTGAAAAAACAAAGTTAATTCCCTAATTGATGGTGTAAGTGAAATACTTATTTTGAATTAAAATAAAAAGGCTAAATAGATACTTATAATATTATTATCGGAAAAGGACCAAATGCCCTCGAACTATGGGATTTGGTACAAAAATGCCCTCCGTTTACCTTTGAGCTCTAAAATGCCCCTGTTGTCAACCTATTGGGCCTAAATTGCCCTTATTTTTAATGCAGGGGCATTTTTGGCCCAATAGATGTACAGAGTGCAATATTGTACCAAATCCCATAGTTCAGGGGCATTTTAGGTCCTTTACCGAATAATTAAATTTTTTAATTATTACGTGACACGTTTTAATTGGTTAGTTTTAAAATTAACCTAAACTAATTATATCCCAACACAAAATTCGAATCCACCTAACCCGCCCCGACTTAAAATGGTGACTGTAGCAACATCCGTCCCCGCCGGTGGGCCACCATTAATCTCCACCGTCCTTTCCTCTATTGAAACAGGCCAAAGCCTCCATTAAAACCACTACCGTAACAACGATCATCCAAACGGCCCATCGAGCCTCCATTAAATAGCTAATATTTTTAACGGTGTTACAATAATGATTTTAATTACCCTTAATTTCACTTGAAACCTAGTAACTATATAAGGGAAATTAATGGGAATGTTCATGTGGCAAAAATGATTACCCCAGCTATATAAGGGAAATTAATGAGAATGTTCATGTGGCAAAATTGATTACCCTTAGTTTCACTTGAAACTCAGTAACTATATAAGGAAAATTAATGGGAATGTTCATGTGGCAGAAATGATTATCCAGAAATATTCATTTTAAAAAATATTAAACTTCATAACTGCATGAGATAACCATCCATGCAGTTCAATTAATAATCCGTTCTTTTAACAGATTAGATTATTTGTCTATATAGAGCCACCAACCAAGAATATTGGCTAGTTAACAGTGGCTCGATGGGCCGTTTGGATGAACGGTGTTACGGTGATGGTTTTAATTGAGATTTTGGGTTGTTTCAATAGAGTAAAGGACAGTGGAGATTAATGGTGGCTCGCCGGCAGGGACGGATCTTTGCTACAATCACCATTTTAAGTCAGGGCGGATTAGATGGATCCAGATTTTATGTTGGGATATAATTAGTTTACGTTAATAAATAAAATATTTAATGATTTTTTTGGAAAAAGGCCTAAAATGTCCCTGAACTATGAAATTTGGTACAATATTGCCCTCTGTCCATCTATTGGGCCAAAAATAACCCTGCCGTTAAAAATAAGGGCAATTTAGGTCTAATAGGTTGACAGCAGGGACATTTTAGAGCGTAAAGGTAAATTGAGGGCATTTTGTACCAAATCCCATAATTCGGCATTTTTGGCCATTTTCCGTATTATTATTATGATGATTGTCAAAAAAAAAAAAAAAAAAAACTACTATTATGAATAAGTATTTTCTGAAAAATGTAGAAAAGGCCACCTAAGTAAAATAAAAAGGTATAAAACAACCCACGATGGGCTCAATAGCATCATACAAAATCAGAGTAGCGACCTTCCTTCAGTGCATCCCTTCCTCTCCAAAAGTTTATTACTATTACAGTTGAGAAACTATAAAAAACCCTTACATCTCTATTTGTTTTTCCCATAATCTATCTATAGAAACCCTAATAGTAGTATATTTGTTGTCTATAAATGTTATATTATTGAACCCTGATTTCTCTTTTTTGTGTACAAAATTCAAATTTCTAGAGATGGATATCGAACAAAAGCAAGCGGAGCACATCGATTACTTTGTGAAACAAGCATCAACACTAAAGGGTTCTTCCCTAAACAACCTTATTGTCGAAGCCACCTCGCATCCTTCCCTCTTCGCTTTCTCCGAGATTCTTTCTGTTCCTAACGTTGTCCAGGTTTCCCTTCAATCCATATTATTTCCATATATTCGTCTGATGTTGATTTGATGGGATTTTATTTTGTTTATGTTTTTGATCATTGGGTTAGTGGGCTTTGTGTAGAATTATTACTCCCTCTGTTTCAATTTGTTTGTCTGATTTTAATTTGGCACTGAGTGTAAGAAAGTAAAGAATGCTTTTGAATCTTGTGGTTGTTTGTTAATTAAGGATGCATAGAATGTACCGAAATACCCTTTAATCTTGGGATATTAAACATGTTAGTGGAAAGTTGGAATTTAAAGAGTTGCAGAAAAAAAAGAAAGGAGAGAGACATTCTCGTTGAAACAAACTAAAAAGGAAAGTAAGACAAATAAATTGAAATGAGGGAGTATTATCTTTCTTGTTTTTTGTTTTTTCGTTTCGGGGTATTTCCTGTGCACATAGTCTTGTGGTTATCTTATGCTATTTCTTTGGAAATATCAGGAATATGATTGCATTGTTCTGATAATTTGGTTAGTCTGTCACATTGGATCACTTGCTTGCGTATTGTGTTCTCCCTTTATTTCAGTAGAAAATAAAGAACATGTATGAGTTATTGAATATTGGAATAGAATGAGTGTCAATGGAGTGAAATAGATCGTGAAAATTCACACAGGAGACTGAAACTAGCTTGGGATTTAGGTGTAGTAGTTGTTTTTGGAAAAAAGTTAGGGAACTCCTAAAGTAGGAAAGCTTTGAGTAAACTGGGATGGAGGGATTAATAGACAACAATATGAAGCTATTGAGCTACAAACTCTTGCTCAATTAAAGGCTGCACATTGAAAATTAAATAGTCTTTGTATATGTCTTAGATCACGAGTAAATAGACGCAAAGTCCAGAACTTCATCTCAGATAAAGTACCAGATGATTTTCTAACTACAAAAGGAATGAACATTAGGAAATACAACTAAATAGAATCAAGATACTACAAACTTGAACGATTTAAAAAGAGGCTATACAAATGTAGTGGATGCAGTCGATTGATCATTAATGAGGAGATAACTTGGGTTCATCCTCCCAATTTCATCAAGTTTAGAGCATAAAACCCTAAACATATTGAGATGGGCATTATACTCATGTAGTTCCTTTATGACAATTAGATATAAATCTGGGAATAAAGTTGAACCAAAGTGTTTTTGGGAAGTCAGGTTAGACAATATCTGGAGGGAGCAATGTATTGTGGTATTTCTTTACTATAACGTTCATTGCAATTCAATGCTGAATCATAAGATTCAGGTTAGATTCATGCACCGCAGACTTTGACTATAGTTGATTCTGATAGAAAATAAATCTAGTTGTGAGTTTTGAATCTTGAACCATAAGTTGTTTTGAAAACTATGGGCATAGAAAGCAGTTGTTTCAATATTCTGGGATGATTGGGAACGCCTGAACTTTCCTGATATGGAAGTGCACCTTGATATACTATTTGCAAGTTGTGTAGGTAACTGCGTGTTGCCATGCTTTAGGATCCCTTTCATATTTGTGGCTAATTGTTTTTCTGTTGGAACCTGTATGCAGCTTGAAGGAACTGAGAATTCAGTATACCTTGATTTACTTCGTTTGTTTGCTCATGGGACGTGGAGTGATTACAAAAGTAAGCATACATTTTCTACATCTGATTATTCAGAAACACTTTTTTCCCTGGGTGGGGTGGGTAGCTGATTTGATCTGATTTTCAGGTTTGAGATTTCAGCAATGTTCTTTTTATTGCCGTTATGTCATCTGATTTGTGATTCTTCACCTGCCCTGATGTCAGATTAAATGCCTTAAATTTTGTAATATTGGGAATTTGTACCTTATCAGTTTGAGATGCTCTTTTGAGACAGAGAATATGCTTTTGCTCATCTGTATAATAACTTGAAGATTATATTAATCGTTAAAAGAGCATTAGTGCAAAATGAGGATATCAATATTAGCTTCTCATGTTTTGTATCTCCAAAACTGAGTTTGTTGCTGGTTGAAAAGTCGATAAGGCCACGATTTAGCTGCTTTTTCTACTGCTGCAGATTTTTTTAAATTTCATGGGTGAGTCTCACTGTAACATCCTTGTGTTTTGCCAGTGCTCAATGTCACTTACCTTTATGGGCAAAGGTTTAGTGATAGGTGGTAGAACTTCCACTAGAAAGAAGGGATGTGTCTAAATTTCTTACACATTTACTCTTTCTCTGGAAAAAGAGAGAGACTATCTTAGGTTTGATTTCCTTCTTGCTGTTCCTAGTACTAAAGGGGTGAAATTTTATCGGCAATAATTGCTTAAAATACAGATTATGGAAAATATCTTGGGAAAATTTCACTCATAAACAATTTATGGGTCAAAATTACATATTCATAGCCCATATTTTAAATTACAAACCTACGGCCCAACATTTCATGGCCCAACTTGAATATTCACCTTTATACAACAATATACAACTTTATACACCTACTGTAGACAATGTATACACCTTGTATAAAAGTGTATGATAATGTATAAGACTAGTATACAATATTATACAACAATATATAACTTTATACATCTACTGTAGACAATGTATAAACCTTGTATAAAAGTGTATAATAATGTATAAGACTAGTAAAAAACTGAAGAGGAAAAAAATGGCTATGGCAGGTAATTAAAAAAAGATGGGCTAAAACGGGTAAATATTTTGCCATAATTGGCATACAGTGTAAAATTCCCAAATATCTTTGCTAATAGCCCATGAACCTATCACTGAACAGGGTTGTCTTGTAAGGGAAGCTGATGTACTCCTGAGTTCTATATTATGTGCATTTCGAATTTGTTAGTTTTAGCCTGTATTTGATTTTCTAGGTAATGCTGGCCGTCTTCCTCAGTTGGTGCCTGAACAAGTTCTCAAGTTGAAGCAACTTACTGTGCTTACGCTAGCTGATACAAGCAAGGTACACTACATATAAGTGTAATAAGCCTTTATGGAAAAACTGGGCAATTGATGCATCCTTATTAACATTCTTCCTTCAGTTAATTAATGCTAAAAATGTAAGAGCTTGTAATGAATGGGAAAACCTTGTAATGAATGGAAAGAAGCTTGGCAGAGTTTTGTGGTGCTTGTTTGTTGGAACTTTTGAATTTTGTTTTTGGCATCTGGTCAGGGTAATGGATACAATCTATTGGTGCATGTAAAGCATTGCCATTGGGTTGGATCATTACTATTAAAATTGTTTGCTTAGGCCTCCCTTAGTTTGAATGTGGTCAGTGTTGTTTCCTTCCTTTTGTTGTTATGGAGCATGTGAGTGTAGTCATCCGACTATGATACAATATTCTATTTGGAATGTTATTCAAGTTAATACTGGAGACTTTGTTATATGGTAACCTCGCTCAGTGTCAACAGCTCTGTATATCGTACTGCTCGTGACATGTTTTCATCGGTGGCTTGCATGATTAGCATATCTCTCAAGTTCATTTCTCATAGCGGAAAAGAATAAAATCTATGCGTTATGTTTTTTAGTCCTTAACATTCTTTCTTTTTTGTGTTTCATGACTTTCATCGTGACAACCCTGTTCATATTTCAACAACCTTTGATAATGATGTTCATATTTACTACTTGTTTGACTTCGTTTTCTCTTATGTCCTTTGTTATTAGAGTCACTGCCAATAATGGCTCCTTTCTTCTTTCCAGGAGCTTCCATATGATCAACTTATGCAGGAGTTGGATGTCACGAATGTGCGTGAACTTGAAGATTTTCTAATAAATGAGTGCATGTATGTGGTGAGTATTAACTCTCACTTCCTGGATCATTGTGTTATGAATAGAGATATGATTGCACTTTCCAGTTTCCACTATTGGAAGTGTCGTGGACTAAAGTTTATAGTAGGACTTTGCTTCTATTGATGTCCTAGGGATGGGTTATTTTGCCTTCTGGATAGCAGTTCAGCTTAGTCTTTTAATGCGGTTTCTGTTGCCTCATAGGATATTTGTGGCTTACTTTTGCCTTTTCCTTCCCTTTTTTTTGTGTGTGGGGGGGGGGGGGGGGGGGGCTTTGCTGCTAGTAATTGATTTTATTTTTAGTCTGTTATTAAAAAATGCACTAATTCTCCATTTTTCTGCATCCATGGATAGGGTATAGTTAGAGGAAAGCTGGATCAGTTGAAAAGATGTTTTGAGGTTGGTATGATGTTTTTGTTGTTTCTCCAACTCTTGGGTTCAATGGGCTGACATGGGGTAATTAACTGTCTCCACACAATTATAGGTACTATTTGCTGCAGGGAGGGATCTCAGACCTGGTCAATTGGGGAATATGCTACAGACATTAACTGACTGGTATGTCTATGTTCTTATTTAGATGGCTCTGATTGCCATGTCGTTGTATCATACCCTATTTTCTGAGTTTGAGCATGTTATCTAGTTATTTTGGGCTTGGGGTTGTCTGTTGACTTTACGATATGATATTCCTATTGAGATTCTGTTGCCTATCTTCTGTTCACGACTAGCTGGTCTTAAAAGTTGTTGTTGAAGTTCTTTTCTGGTCCCCCTCATGTCTTGTTCTCCTTTGCTTCATAATCACTGACGGAGCTGCACTTTGCATGTCAGTTTCTGAAGTTCTTTTTTCTTTCCGTCTTAAATATAAAGCAGTCAGTCTAGGTTATAGGAGTTATATGAGTTATGTCACCTGCTTATCGGATCTGGCAATTTCTTCAGTATAATGTTATGTTGGTTGGACCATGATGAAGAGCACTGGGCTTTGAAGCTGAGGCATTGCTGCTGATACAAGTCCACAAGTATGACAGATGTGGATATTGATTGTAATCGCTTACAAAATTATGACTTGGCTCGTAGTGGAAGTATATCTATGTAATTCCACGTTGAATTCTGACATATCAAAAAATTTAAGTTGAAATCTTTAAATTTCTCAAAGCAGGATGACCGATAAAGAAAAGGTACTTTACCTTCTAGGGTTTACCCATCACAAAAAAAGAAACAAAAAGAACTCAACATTAGATATCTGAATAACATAAATTGTATATTACATGTGATGTCGTATCACAAGATGAAAAATAAAAAAGTAGATTGAATAAGTATTTGATGTAGGAATTCTGTTAGAGTAGTAATGGAAGAGCAGCGAAAACAGTTATTATTGAAAAAGTTGAGCTCAGTCACCTTATTTGGTTTTATTCTTCTTTACTCTTCGTTTTTTTAAATAGAGAAGCAAGTGCAGCCTGTTTCTATTTGGTTATAGAGATCTACCATTGTTGTTGGCCTACAATATTGATGAGCAGATGGCATATTCAGATTTAGTTGCTGTCATTTGAAGTTTCAGCACTACTAGTAAGAAACAAGAAATTCTGTTAGGAGTAAGGGAAAGGAGATGTAGATTATGGCGTTTCTCGTGAAGCACTTGTATTTTGGATTTAAGTAGGGTTTGATTAAGGAAGATGAGCAGAAAAATGAAGTTAGGTTTGAAGACTGAGATTTGAAGAAAGTGTAAAGTTTTTTGCCTGGGAGGGTCTCGTCTTTGGTCGGTTTGTTGTCTTGGTGATGTAGCTTGAAATGATGAAGGAAAGGCAGGCAACATCACACATGCTAGCATGTGAGACACAAGCTCAATGATGGGTGTGGCCTGCTGTCCAGTTTGGAAATCTTGGGAGGTTCTAGGAATTCTGCTTGTTGCTTGTAGACGGTGAAAACTAGAAAGGTGGTCAACTTGTCAAGGAAAGAGCCAACAGTAAAAGACAAAAGAAAACAGGGTAGAATGATGTTCTCGGGGCATGGTGCATTCATGGTTCTTTAATTTGAGCCCACTTTGAGATATGTAACTAGTTATTATTTGGTTGGATCATTTTGCATCTCCCGTTTGGGTTTTCTGTAACTGAGTTGTGTTCATGTTGAGTTATGTTTTCTGATAAAATTTATCATATTTACCTACTAAAGAGATTGTTGAGTATTACCTGTTACCTTTTCCAAAAAAAAAAAAAAAAAAAAAAAAAAAAGAAGAGATTGTTGAGTATTGGTGTTCAGATGTGTCCTTGTGGAGTCTTCGTATCAGTTGAGTGATGTATTAGTCAAGAAATTGGATACGTATGAAATCATGTCGAGCATGTGTCCGAGTCATGTTTGACGCAAAGTTGTGCTGAGAGTGTTCAACACAAACTTTGCCTAGATGGTGCATCTATGTCCACTAGTTTAGGAATGTAGTCTAGATTTTAACCCATTATTAGTAGCCATTTCGATGTAGAAGCATGTTATTCCTTATCTGTTCTAGTTTCAATGATAGTATCCTGTAAGCCAATCCCGAGACCCATAAGTGATTCAATCTAGGACCTCATTTTTGAAAATGTCAGTAAGCCAATGTTATTGGACTGCATAAATTTGCTTGAGCCCCTACACTTCCCCAAGACGGTAGAAATCTCACCATGCTGTGGGGTCCACGGGATGGAAGAATTCCGAACTAGTTGGTAGTTTGGAACACCTCAGTGGTTATTTGCTAACTGATGCTGACTCATAGGTCAATGAAAAGGCTGCTTACTTGCCTTCCAGTTGCATGTTTTTATGAATGTTCATTCAAGTACTCTCTCGTATGACAGAAAAATCATGTATTATTAGTAAACTTATCTACTCAGAAAAAATGAAAGGGAAATCATGTCTAGATGATCATACATTTTATTTGTTTTTGAGCTAATAAAAAAGTCTTCCAGCCTAATTCTTGCCATTTTTTACAACTACATATACTTATCTGTTTTTCATTTCTATTTATACTTATTTTCTCTTATTGCAACTATGAAGAACACAACTTGTGCAATGTAAATTTGTAACTTCGGTGATTGAAAGTATATGATAATCTGTTTTACCAAGTACAATCCCACTCAGCTTTCTATGCCATAAATCAAATGTAAATTGAATCTGCGGAGTTGTGGTATACCACCGAATTTAGGTGAGGGATAAGATTAGAGGCGTTTGGCGTTTGACGTTTTTGTGTAAAGTGTGGTGTTACTCTGGTGTGTGCCGTTTTACAAGTGGTCCTTGTGATCTTTGAATGTTTTGCATGCTAACTGTGAGATTTAACTGTAATCTGTCAACTCGTAAATTTATTCCATTTTTTGATGAAAAACACAGGTTGACTACATCAGACAATCTTCTTGTCTCAATTCAAGAGAAAATCAAATGGGCAGATACAATGAGTGAATCGGACAAGAAGCACCGGAAGGAAGTTGAAGAAAGGGTCGACGAAGTGAAGAAGTCACTCTCTTTGAAGGTGAGTAATGTATAGTTTCTCCAGAGATGAGTTCTGTGTTAAATCTAAAAACTATGGGCATAACTTCACAATGCACCAGACAGTATTGAATTGTGACCATGCCTTTCAGCGGATGGGTTTGGTACACCTGGGTTGTGAGATGTCTTTTTTTGGGTAGACTGTCTTAATAGTTCAACCATTTGAGTCCTATGACCCTCAGTTCGTGTTTAAGCCTTCCGTTATATTGAAGACTCATTTTATATTTAAGTTCTGGGATATTTTTGTCGATCTGTCTTACTTACTCTGTGGCAGAAGCTACAAACTGTAAGCAGGCCGATGTTGACTTCAGAGGGCATGAGGAGATCTACTCTGAATCTGGTGGAGTGATGGATTATGAGGAAGACCGAGGCCGACCGAAGAGGTAGTAGTAGTCTAATATATCCCGGGATTAAATTTTCCAGTCATTTAGCAGCTAGTCATGGTCAGTATATTGACCTATGAAATATATCACATTAAAAATCTGATAAGGTCCTATGGTTGGCTGATCCACAAGTGTGGCCAATGGAGTATTGTGTTCTTGGGGAGGGGGGACTGCAGGGTACTTCAGTCAATTCCATTGCCATTGCAAGAATGCTTCAAACCAAAAAAAAATGGCGGAGACATGAAACTTCATCCGTCTTTCATGCCAGTTGAATGCTAGAAACCCTGGAAGCCTTTAGTCTCTAATTAATGAGTTTTACTTCTATAAACTCGCATGAAAGTATTTTATATTATCAGGTCACGTAAGAGATGATTGGTAACTTGAAAAATTAAGGTAGATACCTGTTAAAAGAGGTTAAAATCCTCAAAAGTTCTTACACTGCCAGTGTATATTTAAATAAATATTTTTATAGATTAGTCTCTCATATGCTGATCTTCGACTTGTGAAAATTGCAGGAGACGACACCCTATTGGTTAAGGTGATGGGCGATGTTAGGACAAATTAGAGGGGCTGCTGGCCAGTTTTTTGTGATGTCATTTCGACCATAGATGCTTTCTGCTTTAGCAGACAGTTTCACCTCTTTAAAGTTTTACCTGCCGTGAATGAAGTTGCAGACCCAAAACTATTTGATAGCTATATTTTGTGCTGAACTCCATTGTTTTCATCTTGTTTGCCTTTTTTGAGTTGGTAAGATCTTCAAATACGATGACGCGGCTGAAACTTACTTATGGAGCTGATTCATTAATATACGTCGATATGCTTTCATGTTTTCCATAAGGTGTTTTAAGTGATTGCCATGCGGTAAAGGAAATGCCTGTATTTTTTATTCATATACATGGAAATTTGTTTTACATAGTTGAGTATTTATCTAAGCCTGAATTCGTCATCGGTAAAGGATTTCTTGGCTTTAGACGGAAAAAATTCCCTGCGAGCATAAATATGTAACAGTAGTTGATTTACACTCTCAGGTCACTAAAAGATAACTACAGCCTACAGGGATTTTTCATTAAAGGTGGGATTAGTAACATGAAAAATAAGGCAGGTTGCCTATTAAAGTATGTTAAAGTGATAACATGTAATTTTTGTTTTACATTATGAAGTGTATAAAAGTTTATCTTTGTAGCAGTATCGTTTATTATGACTTGTGAGTGACATTAAGGTCTTTGATGCTAGGTTGAGCCTTATGGCCTAGACGAGGTCCATCAAAATTGTAGATTTGTCTAAGATGTAGTTAATCAGAGAAAATGAGATCTTTTGCCTTTTTACCATTTGAATTGTAGAAGAAAATGATTTTTTCAGATCTCTTATGTAAAATATGAAATTCTCTTGTAAGAGAGTCATGAAACTTTTTTTTTTTTTTTTTTTGTAAAGAGATAAAAAACCATTTCTTCCGTTAGCGGTGGGAGAATTGTGTTTTAGTGAAAAAATGTAGCAATTGCAATTTAGTGTTTTATTCAGTTTGGCATGTTATTGTAAACTAGCACTTCACAACGTACAGAAATCCTAAAAAGTAATAATTTCCAAGTTTCAAAGGTACTTAAAAGACAATAATGCACAGGGGAAACACGTGGCCTGATATAGGTCTTCAATTAATCACCACCAAAATGGGTATCGAGTAACCTCTTCATGCAAAATCATCCCTCTTAATAAATTTACTTATTTTTTCCAAAAAATTTGGCTAAACACCTTAACCATCCAATTATATTTTAAAATAAGCACTTCTTATTTTCAAGATGCTTGGCCAAACAAGCTTAATAAGTTTTTATATTAAAGTTGCACAAGCCTTGTAACTTAATTTGGCAAAAAAAGTTACTTGTACCCAGTAGGTGCACTAACTGAAATGCCAATGTCATTTTTTGCCATGATTTTATCACATGACTATGCTTAATTAACATTGAGTTTTCACTCAACCAAAATCTAAGAACATAAAAATTCTTTCATTATTTATTCACTTTCTTTTACTTCCTCCATTCCATAATAAGTGACTTTTTAGGCTTATGTACACTCCTTCAAAAAGTGCTCACTCCTAGAAAGTTAGGAGTATTTTTACTAACTTATTCCTTATTAAATGCCTAGAAAAATAAAAGCTTAATGATTTTTGATTATGTAAATAAGGATCATTTCAATTTAAGAAAATCAATTTCTTCTTGAAATCCTAAAGCACTATTTATTTTGAAACAAAATATAAAGCTTAAAAAGTCACTTATTATGGAATGGAGGGAGTATACCGTTGCAACCCCAATCCAACACTTGGTCAAATCAGGACCCTTTATCCATTTAAATATTTACTGGTATCACTACTACTTTTCTTCGACTATGATGTTTGTAGCCTTTTTCAAGAACGTTTCTTCATGTACGGACTAGGAAAATGGTGTACCAAAATGTTCCTTTCATTTTACTGCAGATAGCTAGATGACTTTGACCATTCCAGTCTTCTTCCATGTACACGTCAGCAAATTATTAAAAAACAAAACGAATCTAAGACTAGTTCTAGTTTTTGTTTTTAGAAGCGTCTTGGATTAATACAAATATACAATAGTACATAAATCACCCCATTTGTTTTATAATAAATAAATTGAACATATTTTTATTTTAACCTATTAGTTGAGAGGTATACCTTTTAAAACTTACAATTGTGTAAGTTTCCAATAAATGGAACTTCTATGTATGCAATCGGTTTAAACAATAGGGACTAAAATTGAATTAACACATAACATAGGGACCAAATCCAAAGTTTCCTCTTTAAATTAATGTTTGGGTTTATAACACTTTGATCCGTATTCTTGTGAATATTTACTAATTTCCAGAATTATTAACCGTTTCATCATTTAATTGCCCATGTTGTATGTTAAGCTGTAGTGTTACTCCATATTTGAGGGTAATATACTTCTAAAAATAGTTCAAATGTAACATATTTTATACTAAAGTGTCTAAAAACACATATTTTAATTAATTAAAGGTTAAATATGCTGAGCCATATATCCAAGGAGCAAAATAAGAATTTACCAATAATTGAGAGACAAAAACTGCTATAATCGCATAATGTTTTATAAATTCCTTTTGCGTTCAAATCATCACATGTTATAATCTGTTGGCTTTCAGTTTTTCTAATTGAATTTTCTCTTAGAATAAGACATACGTACTTCTATATTCGTTTGGATTACAATATATATATGTATCATTTAAATAAGTTGGCCTCGTCGAACATGGTATCCCACTATACAAAGATCATTAGTTTGGAGGGAAAAAAAACAATTAATTTTGTAAGCAACAGTGAATCAGAAAAGCATTATCTTACCAACTGAAATTTTTTCCAATGAAAAAGAATCTTAAACAAGTAATATCTCCTATCAAATGTGTAAACGTGTTCGTAATTTATACTTTTTTATAAAAAAACAAACAAACCATACCTCATTGTCCATTCCGAGAAGAATAATTAATCAATTATAAGAAGAAGAATTTTTTTTAAAAAGTTATTATTCGAAAAAATAATGGAGTACTTCAAACACATGTTCAAAATAACTACTCTGATTGATGGGCTCGTAGCTTCCAGGAAATTCCTATAAGTTACACTCCTTATAATTAAAGAAAAGGACCATGTGTTGGATAAAACAAATACTTATTATTTTATGTTAAATAATTAAATGGTGGACAATGTGGTTGCTCTATAAAATGCAAAATGCAAAGTGCAACCTTATCATTCATTCACACTTCACAGTACTTGAGCTCAAAATTAGTTCTTCAATATTGCAGCAAAAGAAAATTCCTTTGAATTCAAATGAACCAACAAACAACAACAACCATCTCAAACTCTGATGATCTCTCCATCCTTGAAAATATCAAATTCCATCTTCTAAATGATTCTGATTTTTCACATATCCTTTCAATGTTTGATCCATGCATTAGTAATGCAGAAATTATTGATAGTCCAAACTCAAGTTTTGGCAGCTCTGCATCAGCCGAAATTAACTGGGGAGATATGGTAACTACTAATATCAATAGTCTATGGGAACGTGTCGATAAAATGGAGCACAAGGAGGAACCAAAAAAGGACCATGTTGTGGCGCGTGGTATTCACGCACCTCAGGATTGGAACCGGTATAGGGGCGTTAGGCGGAGGCCGTGGGGTAAATTCGCGGCGGAGATAAGAGACCCGGATAGGAAAGGGGCTAGGCTTTGGCTAGGAACTTACGAGACACCCGAAGATGCTGCATTGGCTTATGACCAAGCCGCTTATAAGATCCGTGGCTCTAAAGCTCGGCTCAACTTTCCTCACTTAATCGGCTCGGATATGTCTGAGCCGGTTAGAGTGGCTCCACGCCGACGTTGCCACTCCTTGGAGTCTTCTTTGGTAGAAAGTGCCTTTCTAAAGAAGAGAAAATTATAAATTGGAGGCAAAATTTGTATTAGTCATCATAGATGTATTGTTAGTTTAAGTTTTTGTAAAGTTGCATCTTTTTGTTCTGTTAGGGTATGTCGCCCATTTCAGAATTGAGTTACAAATACTTTCTTTTTGCAATTTTAATTTTAAGCTATGAAAGAGTGAAATAATTCATATATATCATTTTATGTATCACTTGAATTTCTGATGTGATTTAGAATTAAATACCAGTTTATGAAACTCGTAGTTTTCTTTTCCGGATTTTATCTATGATGTCTAAAAACTGAGCACATATTTTACATTTTATATTTATTTAATTCGCACATACTTTACATTAACATAATCTTTTAGGACAAGAAATTAGCAGTCTTTCGTTATGGTGAGTTTTACTGTGCAAGATTATTATGAATCTTTACTAGTAATAAAGAGTCTTCCTTCTAATAAGAGAGAGCGAAAGACACTAGGCACACTCTTATTTAAACCTTTCCAATCTCTCCTAGCTCCCGACCTAGTCTGATACGGCACAGTACAATACGAGACGATGGAATGTAATGGGATAGATGGTAGAGGGTTGCCTGCCCCCAAAAGCGATGATTCACTTGTCCCCTTGTCCATAGGGACCCCGTGGCATACAACCAAAATGACTCCCGCTAGATAGCGGCCCGTAGGTGAAATGATTGACATATATTTATGTTTTTCCTCAAAAATGGTTTACCTTGGGTAATCATTTTTAGATCACTTAATTTTCATTGTTACATGTGTAGATGATATAGTAATCGTACAATATTGATTATATGCATGTGATTAGGGTGGGAATAGTTTGGATTGGGGTATAAAATTGACGGGTAGGGCTGAATTTTGCAGATTAAAATTAGGTGAGTTAATTAATAGATGGGACATCAACCTGTCTAATGTGAGATGGATTGTTCAAGATGGCCTAAACAATAGGTCATAGTCCGGCCTGCACCAATCTTATCAAATTTAATTTATGTATTTGTTTTCTTATAATTGATTTAATTACCAAATAAAACTAATATAACTTTATTTTTTCTTGTTATGATTATGTATAACATAGAAAACAAAAGAAAATTCCTATTTAAAATATTTTGACATCGTATCTCATGGGTTTGGCAATTTGGCTACGTTTATCCTAAATCAACCTAATTTTTAGATAGGTTGGATTTGACATGTCAAAATGGATTGAGTTAATATTACGCATCCAAACTTGAATAGGTTGAATGTCATACTTTCATAAGCTAATTTTACCACTTCTAATTTAGAGCATCGACAATCGACAACAATGTCTAATGTTGGTTTAAGAAAGAACTATGAAGTGAAGGTGGCTTTACCTGAAAAAAGAAGAAGAAAGAACTGTGAAGTAAGATTTGAGATATTTGTAACAAAAATTGAGTGAGAAATTAACATTTTATCAGTTGATAAAAGATATTTGCATTGAAAAAAATCATTATGCCATTCAATGTAACCGGAATTTGGGGTTGAGAGCTAGCTTACTTAGTGAGTTTTATGCCTTCGGCAGTTTAAGAGAAGGATTCAAACTTCATTAGTAGCTTAGCATTTCCTTCTTTTCCCCCCTCCCTGAGTTTCCCTGGTGTAACTAAAAAATAAAATAAAATCTGAATACCAAACACTTCCCAGTTGAGAGCCTGGTAGTAGGATGTATAAACTTTCTAGATCAACTGTTCAACTCATGGGAGTCTTCTTTTAAATATAACTAGCCTTTCTATAAGAGTACTGCTTAGTACGTGTGAACGTGTTTGTGAAACTGAATTAAACTGTCTCCAGTTACGTTACATAACAGGACATGAAATAACCTTTTCCTAAGATTCTATGCCATTCCTTAAAAAAATTATAAATTCAAGGTCATTGTAATTTACAATTTTCTCTTTTCAATCCTTTTCTTTTAATTTCTCACTCGGTATTCTTCGGTATCCGCTTTAATTTGAAGCTCAGATTACATAACAGCGTAAGGTCCATAAAAAAGGAAAACGTTTCCTAGGCCACCAGAATTATTTTCTTTTCAAGATTCGAACCCACACCTCTAGTAAAAATGAACAGATCATATTCATCCCACTATGACCCTGAATGGTTTCTCTTTTCAAACCAAGAATTCTTGAAATAAGATATTGTCTTTTGTAAAGATAAATGTAGCTCAAATTCTAGCGAACGTTGCTTTTGAAAACTTGAATTTGCTAAATTCCCACAACTTTTGAGATCGAAGAGAAGCTTCCTCTGAGATCTCAAAAATTATTAAACCAAAAGAATAATTACATATGAAACGTGGGTTTTTGCCCCAGAATAAATAAATTACTACAAGACAGGACCTACATGGACCACTCTTGACCAATAGAATAATCCATTAATTATCAAATATAAAATCAATTTAATATTGTAGTACGAAAATATATATTCATATTATTCAAATAAAAAGAACCATGCCATGCAGGTGTTTCAAATGGAACCTTCGTGGCATTTCCGACAAACTTTATTTTAAAAATTTACTCTTATATTAATCCCACCTGTCAAGCATATAAATATTAAACGTTCTAAAATCCTTCTTTCATATAAACCCTAAACTCGAAAAAAACAAACCAAAAAAAGAAGAAGAATGAATCCAGCTGATTTTTCCCTTCTTCAATCTATACAACATCATCTTCTTAATGATTCTGATATTCCAGAAATATTTTCAGCTCTAGATTCAAATAGCCCCAGTTCATCAAGTTTAAGCAATTCCCCTTCTACAGAAAATAACTTTTACTATGGGGAATTAACACCATTAATAAACCCTAGTACTACTACTTTAGAAGCCACTGAAAAACCCGAGTTTGAAGAGACTAATAAGGAGACCGTGGCGGCGAGTGTGACACACGCGCCACAAGATTGGAAGCGGTACCGAGGAGTAAGGCGGCGTCCATGGGGGAAATTTGCGGCGGAGATAAGGGATCCGAATAAGAAAAATGGGAGATTATGGTTAGGGACTTATGAGACACCTGAGGATGCAGCATTGGCTTATGATCAAGCCGCTTTTAAAATCCGTGGCTCGAAAGCTCGGCTTAATTTTCCTCACTTAATCGGCTCTGGTGTGCCCGAGCCGGCTAGGGTGAACCCTAGACGTCGGTCGCACTCGCCAGAGTTATCATCTGAAAATGGAACACCAAGAAAACTATTTGAGTGATATATATAGGTTTTGTTGCTTGTATACTTTGATTAAGAATAAATTTTGATTTTGTGATATTGGGGAATGAAACAAATAAAATAGTTAACTCGTGCTAGATTTCGCAAGAGATTGTAAAATGATCCTTTTTGTATTGATGACATACTAATTTATCCAATTTTATGTGATAAAATTTAATGAGTCATCACAAATTTTCTTTTTACTACAATTTCTAAAGAGTTTAAGTTATATACGTGTGTGAAAGTTTTACACCATGGTTATATTTATATGTTCTGGCAAGTAACCTTTTTTATTTTTAATATTATTATTGTTGGGTGTGTGTGAACAAAGTCACATATTGGTAGTTGAAAAGAAGATTAATTATCTTATTTATAAGGTGTTGAATATTCGTAATGGTTTGATATCTTTTGGGGAAAACTGTGTTTGCTTTGCCCAAATTAGCAAAAAATATCACATCATGTTAAGAGTGTTTTTGGGTTGTTTTAGCCCAACAATTGGTATCAGAGACATTATCCGGCGAGATGAGTATAGGGATGACAGAGTGATAATGTAGGGCTCCGCTTAATGCATTTACCCCCTACTTACCGATTTGCTATCTTTACCCGTAGCTTGAAAGAAGAATGCTCAAAAAAGAAGGTAGTGGGCTTTGGTAGCCAAAAATACTGGCTTGGTTTGGGTGGCACACCGTTAATCTGCAAGTTAGCCCATGAACGATGATGGGTTGTGTGAAACTTAGTTCAAGAGGGAGATTGTTGGGTGTGTGTGAACAAAGTCCCATTGCTAGCTGAAAAGAAAATCAAGTACCTTATTTATAAGGTGTTGAATACTCTTAATGGTTTGAGGTCTTTTGGGGGAATATATGCGGACTTGGCCCAAAACGGATAATATCACTTCATATTAAGAGTATTTTTGTGTTGTCTTAGCCCAACAATTATAAATTTCATATGTAAGGAGGGGTAAAAAGTTAGCCGTACCAATGTTTACACCAAATCATGCGTGCTTGTATTTAAATAGTTCTTATAACATTTATAATTTCAGGCTCCCCGAAAAAGAAATTGACTCATAAATTGAAATTACAAAAGTTACAAAATTCGATATTATATGATATATTTTTCCAATTGGATGTCGCCTGATTAAGAAAAAGAAGAAGGGAGAAAATTGAAATTCCTAATTTTCTTCTGGTTCAAGTTCAAACATGGGCTAATAGTTATTCATAAAATATTAAAGTGGTTATATAGTGTTATATATTAACATCTCTTGGTTCTAAGCTCTAAATAGAAAAACCATTTTAGTTTAGTTTAAGGAGTTGAAAAAAAATTGATTTCTAACAACTTGTGCTACATATAAGTAGATTTTTTCAAATTTCGTAAAAAAAAAATTACATCATTAGAATGAGGCTCATTCTAATGAGCATATGATCAGTTTCTGTTTGCTAAAAGACTGTATAATTAAAAATTACTCGTTGTTGCTGTGTATTATTCTTTGTACAAATGAATTATATCCAATTTATGAGCTTATCTTTCAGGTTTTTCACTTTCTTTATTCAAATTAAGCGTTGTCACTGATTAATTCTTTAATCGTATTTAATTAAATGCTAGAAATTCCTGTACCGGTTTGGATTGGCAGGGGAATCTTTTATAAACTATTGAAACCTGCCATTACACCTGATAACAATATCATCATCAGCTATATAGCATGTGGAGTATGAGTTCAAAATGGTCAAGAGACGCTTACAAAATTCTAAACATAATGAAAAGGTTATTGTCTACAAAGAAAAAGTACACTTGAGTTCCTGATATTAAAATTCATTTGCGAATCCAAGACTATTCTGATCTTTATTGTAAAATACGGTAAGAAATGTAGCTCTAACAATAAATCTTTTATTTTCAGGATACAACTAATGAAAGCGAACATGGCTTTGTCGCCACGTATCAAGCTATATAAATAATTTATTCTCATAATTAAACTTCTTTCTCTCTCTCTGGAGATCGACAATAATTCATATAGAAGAATATATTATTTATATCCTAAAAAATAAAAGTTATCTTAAAGCATATCAAAAACGTGTTCAAAACATTTGTACTTGCATCATCAGTAGGAATCTTCCCGGATATTCATGAAAATAGTTACTTCTTCCGTCCCATAATAAGTGTCATCTTAATCAAAAAAATTTGTTCCATAATAAGTGTCATCTTAGGAAACCAAGACGTAAATTGACTAGTTTTTCCCAACTCTACCCTTGAACAAAAACTGACAAGTTAAATAACATCTAAATGATGATTGAAAAATCCACATAATAACTTGGTATTGTTGGATTCTCAATGTCAAAAGGATAACTACTCACGTATGCTTTAATCAAGAGGAAAAAGTAATTTATTTTTATTATATAAGAGTAATTTAGTAAACTTCACATTTCAATATTGATTTCTTAACATACGTATTTTTGGCTAAGGTGACATTTATAATGGGACGGAGGGAGTATATATAATGAACAGCATAATATAGATCATGTAATTAGCAATACTGATTAGTTTAGGACAATATAAGTAACTTTATTAAATATATAACTGTACTATTTTCTTGGTTTAACAAACTATTGAGTGCGTGAGATACTAATGACCACCCATAATCGTCATGTGAGAGTCTGACTGTTTCCACAATAGTCACGATTCAAGCCCGTAATTCATATTTTCCGTCTTAGCCCTGTAGCCTAACCTTAAGAATTTGATCCTTGGGGTGAACCATTATAAAAAGGGGAAAAATGTCGATGCCCTCTGAAAACAAAATAATTATCTGTTCATATCTCATTACTTTTATGCCTCCAAAACTATTTACCTGAACGGCTCTAAAATTATGATCCCAACATGGTATCACCCTGTCTCTTATATCTTAGTGATGGTATCACAGAGGACTTATTTCATTTCTTCAAAATTACTCATCATCCCTATGTGAATCTCATATGGTATACATAATATACTGACAAAGTATCATAGAGGGTCATATTTATTTATTCAAAAAACACACTTTCTTTTTAAAAAAACCTCTATGATATCATCATCATATATACATATAGTGAGATGACCATGTACTGAGATGGTTTCATGAAGGACTGCTTCAGTCCTTCAATGAGGCACTCTCTTAATCCTCCGTGATCCCATCAAAAAGAAAATAACATGGACTGGAGAGAGCATTTCCTTAAGCTACCATCTTTTTGCATTTTAAATACACCACTTAACCTTTTTCTATGTCATTCAACGGTTTTAGAATTGGAAAGTCTATGCACGAGGGAATAACATTAAATATAATTGCTCGTAAACTTGTTTTCTTAGTGAGACATCCATGAGCAATGACTTACCTTGAATTTGACTCGACAATCTGGCCCGTCATCAATAATTTCTATTATACTATACTAATTGTGTCATATATGGGAATTTAATTACTAACAATTTATCACGAGTTGCTCTTATTTTCAATTTTTTTTGAACTTAACACGTCAAATTTAAGGTAACGGTGGTTGTTGTTGAACTGCTATATGTGGCACGAGGCTTCTTTTTTTGTTTGATCGATTATGAAAAGAATATTTATAGGCAAACAATTTACATGAAGCTGCTTCAGATTTCTTTATTTTCACATTATATAAAGGTAGCTTCTTTATTATTCTTTCCTTTTCGTTCTTATCTTTTGATTACAATTTACAACGATAGGATTAGGAGTAATGTAGCTTTCTAAATAAATTTTAGAAGTTCTATAAGATGCCATGCACATTTGTCTTGTATGGTTAAATAAAAGATAATAATCTTTCTTCTCTTGTTGTACAACGGTCAATAGATTGACCGACTGATTGGCTAATCACTTGGGAAAAAAAAAAAGAACATGTGTTGCAAATTCAAAAGTAATAAATAAGAATTTAACTTATGTATATTCTGGTATAAATAATTTCGCATTATCAGATCATCTTTACTTGTTATAGCATTATCACTCACCTTTTATTTAAGATTTCAAATCTCACTCCTTACCGAGGTTGTAAATCTCTTTTGGTTGATATAGTGTAAGAATTTCTTTATATAATTAATTGATGAATTTCTTTATATAATTAATTGATATATATGAGTTAAACTCAATAAATAATGTATCATTAATTGTGAAATGATGCATATTGATGACCTTGGAGAACATACCTATATGTTAGGACGTTAGTAAACAGCAAAATCTCCATAAAAATGATTTTTATTCATCAGAATTCAAAAATACCGCAATATAATCGTGCTCGTTTGAAAGACTTTTGATGTACTTCATAACCATTGGTATGATTAAAGGAAGAGTCTTTCATTAGTTAAAAGATGATTTCTTTCTTCGTCTTATCAAGAGTTATTTTTGGTGAATTAGACCTAAAGGCAAAGATAATGGATTTATTCCCAACAAGTGAGATACATGCGAGCCTAATTCGAGTCACCTAGGTCGAATCACCTTTCGACGTACCTTCAAATGATCAAATTCAACTTCATCCACTTTTTTTTTTTTTTTAAACAGAGATTTTATTGATGAATATTGCTTGGTACAAGATCATTTCTCGCTTGATTCTTCTCTCCTAATATTTCTAAAGTAATTCGAGGAAATTTGTTAGTAACTTTTTCTCGAACGTAGGATGATTTGGATTTGGATATGTGAACTTTCTTGGGATGTATTTGATCTCCATGAAAGTATATTGTGAATCTTCTTGAAGTATTTGGTTGTCAAGAAATATCCGGCCACATATTGACCTCTTCTTGAATACCCATGAGTTTATGGGATATCTGAGATAACTTCATCCACTTTAATTTGAATAAGTCAACATTTACTCTTTTTCGGCTCCTAATACCATTAAACTAGTTTCGCATTTTATATTTAAATTTTTACTTCGAAACGGTAAATAGTTGTTTCAAATTTGTAAATGTTCTCTTAGTTATATAATTTTTTCGCAAAATATTAGTAAAAAATGATACATCAAATTGGGTTTTCATATAAAACATATAAGATTGATCGTTATAGAATTACTTTCTCATATTCAAATTTTAACCATTCATAAGGATCATTTCGTCAAACTGTGGTAATATAAGTTCCGCAGGTGGAAAGGCCGAAACTTCCGAATCCTCGATTATAGGTTTAAAAAAGTAACACATAACTAGAATATTATAACATATTTAAAAAAATTCAAAACTTTTAATGGTCGCTAGTGCAATTAGGACTTTCTTAGTACATTAAAAATGTCCCCTATGAAAGGAAAAAAAAAAAAAGTATTAGCATGTGCGGTTTAACTACCAGAATAGAATTGGATTGACATCTATGACTTTCAATTTAGCCTTCAACACATGCCTTGAAAATATTGAATGTGAACACTTCATTAATTATTAAAATTGTCCCCCATGTCTTCGGAGTATAAAATTTCATGCTGACTGTTGCAGGAATAAATTAAAGAAATCATTTACCTTTAACGGTTTTCCTCGAAGAGGACAAAAAAAAAGAAGAAGTAAGCACATCTGTGAAAAGAGACAGGGCTGATAAAAGCTGATCGAGAATTTGAAATTTATGAGTTTTACAATCAGCGGCGGATGCAAAGTACTAGTATTGGGTTCATCTGAAACGAGTATTTTTGACACGGAATATAAATTTATATAAAAGATCCACAGAAATTGTAGCAAATAGTAAATATGCATAATTTTAAAAATGCAATGCGTTATATGCTAAGAACCTTAAAGATTGAAATCATAAAGCTTAAATCCTGAATCCACCTGTCTACAACTTCAAATTAATACTACAATAATAATTGGGTTCACAGTTAAATATTTATAGATATATTTAATAAATTTCTTAATATTATAATGGGATTTAGGCAAAAATTACTTAATTTCTGGGAACCCATAACGGGCCTCTGGATCCGCCCTTGAGACTGATTTATGAGGCTTTGTTATGAGTTCTGTGAAATTAAAAAGCAATCGCATGTTACTCATACTGTGTAGAGGTTACTTTCACTACCATACAGTTAAATTTCAATTAAATTTGAAAAATCAAAGTCCCTAATAAAATTATTATTTTTATTAGAATGAGAGGAATCCCTAATAGAACAAATATTCTAAACAGAATTATTAGATTTAGAAATGAGCAAAAAGAAAATATTTGAAGATCTCATAATCTTAATACTAATTTTTCCTGTGTTTGTCGGTGATGCAATAAAGAATCATGTTTGTAAAAAAAGAAGGATATTACTAGGAATGTAATTGAAGCTCCTAACAAATACATTATGATCCGCAATATCCCAGTTATTATGATGCTTAGCCATTTATAATATCATGTCCCTTTTAGTGCAATGGCTTTCTCTGATAGAGGCTAACTTCTTCAAGTTCTGCCGGTTGCTTTGTCATTTTAACAAGAGTGGGTGCTTGTTAATTGACCGAAAAAACAATTCACCTTTTTTTCTAGGAAGTATAAGGGGAAAAAAGTTCCCGCATTGTTAGCAGATTTTTAGCTCTTGGCCGATTCAATTAAAGTATTTGTTCTATTAATTATATATACAACAAATATCTCATTAATAAATTCACTTGAAAAAAGAACATAATGAGAAGACGAAGAGACTATTTACAAGTTGTGTTCTCCGGGTTTTTTTTGGGAACGACTAGTACTCTAGTGTTTGTTCTATTAATTCTCGTCCTTGAAATGGCTATGACACAAAGACTTGGCTCTAGCTATGGAGTTTATCACATCTATTTTCCTTTTCCTCGTCCCGTCTTCCGATGACGTGGATGAAGAAGCCGATGGCTCGGGCGAGCATATACGACGCCTAGCTTTTAATCTAGCCGGCTTAGGCATGTCTGAGCCAATTAAGTGAGGAAAGTTTAGCCGAGCTTTCGAGCCCCGGATTTTAAAAGCGGCTTGGTCATAAGCCAATGCTGCATCCTCAGGAGTCTCATATGTTCCTAACCACAGCCTCGCGTCTCTCCTATTCGGGTCTCTTATCTCCGCTGCGAACGTCCCCCATTGCCGCCGTCTCACTCCTATGTACCGCCTCCATTCTCTCGGCGCGTTCCCCTCACGCGCCACGGGCGTTTGCTCTTCGAGTGAAGAAGGATCATGAGTAGTGTTGTCGAAGCTATTTTCTGCTGAAGCTGAGCTGACAAAACTTGAGTTAGGACTATTAGGTAATGCGTTACTTGAACTTGTTGGCGAAAAATTTTCGGAATCATTTAGAAGATGTTGCTTTACTGATTCAAGAATATCAAAATCAGAGAAAGAGAAGGTTACATCAACTGGATTCATTTTTGTTTGCTGTAGATACTTTTGGATAATGGAAGGATTCATAACTATGTCTATTTATACTCTTGCACTAAACATGTAGCGCTAGAGTCGTTTTTGTTTTTCTTTTTCCATGAATTTCTTTGAAGATTCCCTTTTTAAGCACATGTATGTTATGCTTTTCAATTTTGTTATTCTAATGTTTGAAGATAAATTAAATTATGCACTGCGGGATGTTTGCGCATCACTACAATGCGACGTTCATTTCTGAAAATTTCAGAGTCATGATTTGAGATCAGTTCAGAAGATTAATATATTTATTTGATGAACAAGCCTAGTATATGCAGTAGTATACCTTTTTGTTAAGAAATTAATTACTTATAACATGAGCTGCCAAATTTAATAAAGAACTATATCCATAATCCATGCGTGTTTGGTACATCACAATTTTTTTTCTAGAAATGTCATCTTAGTGAAATCATTTTAGTGTTGGTTAGATACTTGCATGAATATAATTGTATACGGTAAAAACCGGGTATATGCAAAACCGGTGAGACCGGGGGCCGAGGGTAGGACCAAATGAGCGCGAGTATGTTCGGTTTTTTCGGACGGAAATTTGCCAGAAAGGCGGCTTACCCAAGATGAGAGAAGTGTATCCGTTGATCCGGCGTCACCGAACCAAACTCAACGTGGCCATTAGTCTGATTTCTCCAAGTCAAGTTTACGTGGCCATTAGTCCGGTTTCTCCATGTTCGAATTTATCGTGGTTGTTGGTCCGGTTTACCAGTTGCGATACTGCCACGTGTCAAGACCGTTCTGTCATCTAGTACTGACAACCGTACCGGTGTTAGACCGTACGGTACTACCTTATCCTTTTAGGGTTTCTTTATTTTAAAAGACTTTGTATTGTATTCAAGGCCCATGAGGCGAACCTATAAATAGAGGACATTTCCCTACTTTTAAGAGTTGGCTTTTGAGTTCTAGAACATTGTAATAGAAAAAATATATTGAAGCTCTCTCTCTCTCTCTCATTTTAGTCCGGATTTGCAAGATACTTTCCCTCGTTCATCCTATATATATATATATATATATATATATATATATATTATATATATATATATATATATATATATACTTAGCTCAATCACCAATATCAATATATTTTTCCTAGACGGAAACTTACATATCTATATATATTATTACTAATAAGTCCATATCAATTTTATATCAACCGAATAGTAGATTAAAATTCATCCACATATCCTATACCTTCACTTACAAATTCAATTGTTATCGAAATTCGGGGTAAACAGTTTGGCGCCCACCGTGGGGCTAGGATAATAGTGATTTTTTAATCTTTGCTTCTACCTCCTTTTACCCGTTTGACTAAGGAATCGTCTGCTAATTTCTACCAAAAAACGGACAAATGGTAAGCAACGGACAGTCTGGTCATGTTAATAACAACGAGATTGTGGCCGAAAACGAGAACAATGGGTTACGAAACCCAGATCCGATCGACCCCGAGCTCGTTGATTCGAGGAAGGCCTCGGCCGTGCGTAACACCGTGAACTAAGAGAATGCCACCTTTACCGGCCCATCGATCCCTTGACTATTCATAACTCAATTACTTTATCCCGGGCCCAGGCGGAAAGCCGGATACTCGGATGAGATTAACTTACGTTTAATTTTGAAATGTTACGGGAACGGGGAACCGCCATAGCCGAACGGGGAGTTGCAGTAGCTCGGTACCAAAGCAAAAATGATAAGGCAGCCTCGGAAAGGTCAAAGGGCGCCACCGAACCAAGAAGAGATGAAACACGGGTAGTCGAGAGTAATGGATCAGGATCCTGTTCATCCACTGAAGTTCTGAAGATGCTCGAGACCTTGGCAAAACGGGTAGATTCAACAGAGAAGAGGGTGGAAATGTATAACTCTCGGGTGGATCAGATACCAGGAGCTCCGCCTATTCTAAAAGGGCCGGATTCAAAGAGGTACATTCAAAGGCCTTTCCCTCAGTGCGGCTCGGCCGATCCGAAGAGGTTGAAAATGCGGATATCCGAAATATGACGGTACAACGAACCCACAGGAGCACGTGACTTCGTACACCTGTGCCATAAAAGGCAATGACGTCGAAGAGGATGAAATTGAGTCCATGTTGTTGAAAAAGTTTAGGGAAACCCTATCGAAAGGAGCATTGACCTGGTACGACCATCTGCCGGAGCATTCAATTACTTTTTTTGAAATGCTCGTGGATGCGTTCATAATAGCCCATGCCGGACCTAAAAAGGTGCAAGCCCGGAAGGCAGACATCTTCTGTATAGCCCAAAGGGATGATGAGTTGCTACGAGAATTTGTGAATCGCTTCCAAAGAGAACGGATGGAGCTCTCTCCGGTTCTGGAAGAATGGGCTGCACAAGCTTTCACCAAAGGGCTTAATCCTCGGAGTTCAATGGCCTCATTCAAATTGAAAGAAAATTTGTTGGAATATGAGGCTGTAACCTGGGCAGATGTTCATAATAGGTACGAACCAAAGATTCGGGTAGAGGATGACCAATTCGAGCTCTCCCGGGACCCGTAAATATGAGTAAAAGCTCTGAAAGGTCGAGAAAAGCTTACGAGCCTGAGATACGATCATTGAGGAAAATATATTGGCTATACTCTCATTCGGAAAAACTAGGCTTAAGGGCGGAGAAATCAAGGGTTGGCCCCAGTCACTTCTCTGGTCATGGTGATAAACGAGCTGAGCGCCCGACGAACAGTCGAGGTCTATCGTTTAGAAGCGATGCCAAGAGTTCGGCTAGCAACAAAGACTTACCAAGGATATCGGAGTACAACGTCAACATCAATACCTCGGATCTCATCTTGGCTATTGGCCGTATCGCAGAAGCAAGATTGCCGAGACCACTGAGGTCAGACCCGAATCAATGGGATCCGAGCATGGTGTGTGAGTATCATGGAACCCATGGGCACAGAACTGAGGACTGTCACCAACTACGGGAGGAGGTGGCTCGCTTATTGAAGAATGGCCACCTTCGAGAATTCCTGATTGAACGAGCTAAAAGCCACTACAAGGAAAGGGAATCGCACAAACGGGCTAAACCCATGAAACCTCAGCATATAATCAATATGATAATCGGGGGAACAGATGCTCCTCGAGGACCGATGATGAAAACGAACGAAGGTTTCCGTTGTACGGGAGAAGCGCAGCCGGGATTACGTACCCGAGGGTTCCATCTCCTTCAGCAATGAGGATGCAGAAGGCATCATTCAACCGCACAATGATGCATTGGTAATTTCTATTCTTATTTTTAAATCACAGGTTAAACATATTTTGATTGACCCAGGTTGCTCGGCCAACATCATCCGGTGGAGAGTGGTTGAACAGTTAAGGTTACTCGACCGGATTGTGCGGTAGCGCAGTACTCGGTGGGTTGATATGGAAAGTGAAACCACGAAGGGAGATTTTTCTTGGGCGGTCAACATTGACGGCACCATTCAACGAGACGGTGTTCTATGTCATCGAAGGAGATATGAAGTATAATGCTTTGCTTGGTAGACCGTGGATTCATAGCATGAGAAACGATTGCCATCGATACTACATCGATTCTTTGAAGTTCCGACCCGGAGGGGTAAAAACCATCCGAGGTGAACAGCCCGCTGCAAGGGAGATGTTCGCCGTCGAGGAAGCACCACTCTTTCCTAAAAAGACGGATCTAAGAGATGATGAATCAGTCGGAGGCAAGGACACCAAACAACAACTAAAGGGTACGGGTTCGATACCGGAGCAGAAAAGGTCAGACCCGGTGGATGAAGAGGATGATTTCGGCGTACCCAGATCGTTCGTATTACCAAATGACTCGGATGCAACCAAATCTACCATGGATGAGCTGGAACAAGTCATCTTGTTCGGACACTTACCAGAAAGAAAGGTATACCTGAGCACGGGGTTAACATCGGAGCTCAGGAACAAGCTAATTAAATTTCTTCAAGCTAATGTCAATTGTTTTGCATGGTCCCATATAGACATGACAGGTGTGCCACCGGGGGTGACGACTCATAAGCTCAGCCTCGATGGGAGATTCCCCCGGTGAAACAGAAAAGGAGGCCCATGGCAGAGCCGAAGCATGCCTTCGTAAAAGATGAGGTAACAAAGCTTTTTAAAAATAGGCTCTATCTGAGAGGTAAAATACCCGGACTGGCTAGCGAATATAGTGGTTGTGCCAAAGAAAGGTAATAAATTTAGAATGTGTGTCGATTATAAGGATTTGAACAAAGCATGCCCGAAGGATTCATTTCCGATGCCTCACATCGATCGAATGATCGATGCGGCGAAGCATGAGATGTTAAGTTTTCTCGATGCTTACTCTGGGTACAACCAAATCAGGATGCACCCGGAGGATCAAGAAAAAATATCCTTCATTACTCGATACGGGACTTAGTGTTACAATGTCATGCCTTTTGGATTAAAAAATGCTGGTGCAACTTACCAATGCCTAGTTAATGGAATTTTCGAAGAACAAATAGGGAAAACAATGGAAGTTTATATTGATGACATGGTGGTTAAGTCCCTGGAAATAGAGGACCATTTAAAACATTTGCAGGAAACCTTTGATGTACTCCGCAAATACAACATGAAAACTTAAGAAATGTGCCTTGGTGTCCGTTACAGCAGAATTTTTAGATTTCATGGTGTCGAATCGGGGGATTGAAATTAACCCAGACAAGATCAAAGCCATCGAGGATATTGAGGTGGTGAATAATGTCAAAGGAGTGAAGAGGCTCACCGGAAGAATAGCGGCACTGAGCCGTTTCATTTCGAGGTCTTCGGATAAAAGTCACCGCTTCTTCTCATTATTGAGGAAGAAGAATGACTTCGCCTGGACACCGGAATGCCAAAAAGCTTTGCAGGAGTTAAAAAAATACTTGTCAAGTCGCCTACATTGCGCACCGAAGGCAGACGAACAGTTGTTCCTATACCTTGCCGTATCTGAGGTAGCGGTAAGCGGTGTTTTGGTCCGAGAAGAAGCAGGTACGTAATTTTCAATATATTATGTGAGTAGAACTCTAGGGGATGCGGAGACTCGTTATCCCCACATCAAAAAGTTGGCTTTGGCATTGGTAAGTGCTTCAAGAAAGATGAAACCTTACTTTCAATGCCATCCGATATGCGTAGTAACTACTTACCCGCTGAAGAATGTCATGCGTAAACTAGAATTATCGGGTAGACTGACTAAATGGGCCGTAGAGATTAGTGGATATGACATCGAATATAAGCATAGGACAACCATTAAGTCTCAAATTTTAGCCGATTTTATGGCAGATTTTACCCCGGCCATGATTCCCGAGGTCAAAAAAGAATTATTGCTAATCTCGGGAAAGGCTTCGGGTATCTGGTCTCTACACACGGACGGGGCCTCGAACCTAAAGGGTTCCGGGCTGGGCATCGTCCTTAAAACCCCCGCCGGGGATGCCATTAGGCAGTCGATTAAAACTATTAAATTGACTAACAATGAAGCCGAGTATGAGGCTATGATTGCAGGTTTAGAGTTAGCTCAGAGTCTGGGGGCCGAGATAATCGAAGCAAAATGTGACTCTCTCTTGGTCGTTAACCAAGTGAATAGCGCCTTCGAGGTTAAGGATGAACGAATGCAAAGATATTTGGAGAAAACTCAGGTGATACTGCACCGGTTTAAAGAGTGGACCATGCAGCATGTACCCAGGGAGCAGAATAATGAAGCCGATGCACTGGCCTATTTGGGCTCTTCAGTCGAAGGGGAAGAAATCAACCTCGGTACCATAATGCAGTTGATGAATTCGGCGGTTGAGAACGGGCATGCTGAGATAAATACAATGGGTCTAATTTGGGATTGGCACAACAAATACATCGACTACTTGCAAGACGGAAAGCTCCCGAGTGACCCAAAAGAATCACGATCACTGAGGACTAAAGCAGCACGATTTTGTTTAATAGACGGTCAATTATGTCGACGATCTTTCTTTGGACCCCTGGCCAAGTGTTTGGGTCCTGGAGAAACCGATTATGTGATAAGAGAAGTCCACGAGGGTACCTGCGGTAATCACTCCAGTGTAGAAGCCTTGGTTCGAAAAATTATCAGAGCCGGTTATTACTGGAACTGAATGGAGGAGGACTCGAAGAATTTTGTCAAGAAATGCGATGGGTGTCAAAGGCATGCCCCGATGATCCATCAGCCCGAAGAGTTGCTACACTCGGTGATAGCAACTTGGCCTTTCATGAAGTGGGGAATGGACATCGTTGGTCCTCTGCCATGAGCACCAGGTAAGGTCTATTTCATTTTGTTTATGACTGACTATTTCTCAAAATGGGTTGAAGCGCAGGCCTTCGAAAAGATCAGAGAAAAGGAGGTTATTAACTTCATATGGGACCATATTATCTGTCGTTTCGGCATCCCGATCGAAATAACTTGTGATAATGACCCTCAGTTCGTTGGTAGCGAGGTCAATAATTTCCTCGAAGGGTTAAAGATCAAGAAAATTGTATCAACTCCATATCACCCAAGCGCAAACAGACAAGCAGAATCCACAAACAAAATAATAATTCAAAATATGAGGAAAAGACTTGAAACATCAAAGCATCATTGGAGGGAAGTGCTACCGGAGGCATTATGGGCTTACAGAACTACATCAAAACCAAGCATGGGAGAAACGCCCTTTGTTATACCCCATTTTAAATGGGTTAAATTAAAGTACAACATATTGATGATTCCTATTAATTGATTTTAAGGAGTCGCCACCTAATTAATTCTAAGGTGAATTAGGGCACCTAATTATTAACTTAAGGTAAAACTAACCTCCGTTAATGATGCCTTAACCGGTGTGATTCTAGGTAAGGGTTCTATATTATCCTAAAGGGAAGGGGTTAGGCATCCTTTAGGATCCGTTAACTTACGGTTATCCGACCAAACTTAGGTTAATTAATTAAATTTTTTACGAAATGATTTATAAATGTTGCTAAGGAAAATATAATAATGCTGTTTAAAATAATAAATATTATTAAGGTTTTAAATGAAAAGGCTATTTAGAATAAAGCTCATAGAAATAAATAATGTTAGACTTTGAATAAGAATAATGATGTTGTTTAACATAAGACTTATAGGAAAATATAGTAGTTGTGTAAAAAAGATGTTTCTAAAATAGGACTATAATTGACACAAAAGAAATTTTTAAAATGCTATTTGCAATAAAGTTTATAAGTATTGCTAGTAGTTTAAACGGAAGTAAAATAATATTATTCAAAATAAGATTTTTTGCGAAATATGATAACTTACATATAAGTAGAAGAAAACACAGGCTTGCACAATGTTTTAATAAAGATTTGAAGCAAAGTAAATGCTGAGGTAATAATTGATTTGGCATTTTTTTTAAAAAGGGTGCAAAATGAAATACAAAATAGCTTACGAATTTTCTTTATCCTTTTATTACTTTATATTAACCATACTTAGCTAAGAGTTTGCGTGATTGATTCAAACTTGCAAAGTTATTTACAAAATATACTTAAGTTTATACTTGAAATTAAAATGAAAGAATATGTCTCCTTTAATTTAAAAATATGGATTATGCTATTGAAAATCAATCATTCTAAATATTATAGATACTATAAATAACTTTAATAACAAAGAGAGGTGAAAGTTTATGAGGTTAATTATTAATTTTCCTTAAACTAACTACCCACTACTAAACCAAATTCCACTAATTCATCTAAGGTTCATCTAAACAAAACAATCAAAGAGTTAGTTGCACAATCAAATACAAAAATAAGTAGAGAAGTAGAAGAGTTTCAATGGGTTCAGCCCATTTAAAAGGGGACTGCTACTGCTGAATTCCATTTTCTCATTACTGGGCTTCGGCCCACTAATCCTCATGTGGGGGCTGCTGCTGTGGTTTTCGGTTATTGGGCTTTGACCCAAACTTTCCGTTTCCCTTTTGTTTTGGTGCGGACTGGGCCTGATAGGGAAATGACTCGAGAATACTATGTTGGGCTTTTAGCCCAACACCGAATGCGGGAGAGGAACGAGTCCCTCAGACTCGTATGCGATGGTCATGCATAAAAAGAAAGGAGAAGGATTAGTATACAATCAAGGAATAAGGTTAAACATATGAAATATAAACTCAAACAAACAAATCAGCAACTTGTATATACGCATATTTATAGTCCAAAATTATTTATGTAGTATTAAAGTAGCTAAACATTACCTACTGTTATCCACTATTCATCGAAAATTTTATGATTTCCATTTTGCCATCAAGAATTTCAAGTTTTGTCAAAGGGAACATGGAAACACGGAAAAGTATAGGATCTACCTCCAATTTTCACATACTTCCCATTTGAAAACACCTACTGCCTATAATATAAACATGCTACTTATATTCTTATTCCTACTTTCGATTCAACGAGGCAGAATGTTTAAATTTACATTCTGAGAGATAAACTACCACTGTAATGACCATTCATAGCGACACTAAAGAAGGACAAAGAATTCAATTTGTGACCCGTCCTTTGCTAAGATAAAAGAGGAAAGGGACTGAAATATGCATTTTAAAAAATTAAAAAAAAAAAAGAAAAAAAAAAAGAAAAAAAAAAAAGAGCTGAAATCCTATTAAACCCGAAAGAGCAGATCACTGAACCAACCAATGAGCACTTAGTCTATTAAATTTGTTTGACTCAGACGTGAAGGGAATGAAGAAAGAGAATGGCAAAACAAGAAGATCGTATATGAAATCAGAAAGCCATCTTGCAGCGGAACTAATCCCATGAATTCAAAGATAAACAAGCTGAATTGAAATGAAGCTAAATGCTTGAAGAAGGAACTATTACCAAATTCAACAACCTTAAGGATTAAAGAGACTTATCTACTGAATTCATTCAACATCGGAATATGAAGATAACCCGGACGGTGGGCAGAATCAACAAGGCGAGGAAAATGTGCAAAGAAAATTCGGGAAGCATACGAGGAAACATTCACATCAAAAAATATCGTTATGCGAGCTAATGATTCGTGACACACATGTGAGATATGAAACATGATTAACCATAAGGGGATATTTTACTTATGCTCAAAACATGGATAAACTTAGGCTAGGATAATATAGAAATATACTTTGACTAGGCTAAGTCAAAAATCCAATCATGCTCAAGATAACAACTCACCGTGTACCGCTTCATTGAGTTAAACTAATTTAAGCGGGTTGGGCAATTCAATTACCAAGCCAAACAGGGGGTCTTTCTCCTTTGACTAAGTCCGCAATTTCAACAACCAAATCACATAATGTATATCCATCTTCATTAAAACCGATTAGGCTAAACATAGTACAATTCTTCAACAAATGAAACAATGGATCTACATTGGCATACAACTAGTCACGGCCAACCACATAAGCGGCCCGGTGAGGAATAAGAAACAACCAAACCGGCTATACATAACTCTATTTCTTGAAAACTAAACTAAGCAAAATGTAACTAACCTATTTAAACGGCGGTGGACTATCTTAATACCTATAGACATGCTGAACTACTTAGTTTAAACAACAACACACAAAGCATACAAATTAACTACGCTAAACGAAGGTAACATACAAAGCATGGCTCGGCTATATGAACTAAATTGACTTAACATATAAACACACGAACATCATTTTAAACGAAAGAAACTATGACTTTTAATTTAAAAAAAAACTAATCCTACTCATGCCACAGTGGTCAGGTAACAAGTAAACAAGCTAAACAAGAATGCTGGTCTAACAATAAACTAACATGCCAAACTGAAATGGACTCGATTAACACACAAACATACAGAAAATCAAATGCGTAAAATAAATGAAGAGAAAGAGGATTGTTACCTTTTTCGAGTGCAGCGAAGTGGGGCTTCGATCTTCGATCTACTCTCGAAACACCACAAATTCAGAATTCGTACCACTCGAGTTCGAATCAATGCCAGGGAGGTAAAAGCAAACAGAAAAAATTTAGTATTTTCCCTTGATATCCGGAATATGTAACTAAATAAATAATATTTAAGGGTATTTTGGACGACTTCCGAACTCTTTTTTTTTTAGAGGAATTTCATGCGGCTCAAAAACCCCCCTTTTTGCTGAAGATCTAGGATAGCATTTATAGGAGACCAAAGATAGGGTTTTTGCCTTCAAATTTTAAAATCGGAAAATGTCAAAAAGGGGGTCACGGGTTTGAAAATTTGGGGCGGGGTTTTGAATAATTTTGAATCGAGTCAAATGGACCGTTAAAACGTGATAAAACTTGTAGATTTATCGAAAAAGAATGGATCAATTTTCACTCTGCCTTTCGAAGATTTGTTGTGTCCGGGGTGAGAAAACGAAGATCCCGCTTCTCTTGTCAACGACGGGGAGACAAAACGAATATAGGGGACGTTGTTATGTGGAAATAGGGAAGGCAAAATCTGTGGAGGAGAAATGAGAGGTTGTATGCTAACTAAAAAGAGAGGGGAGAGAGTGAGGAGAGAGGAACGAAAGAGATGAGAGAGGTGGGAAAGGCTGCGGTGAAGAGTGAAGAAAGAGAGAAGAGAAAACCTAATGCATTATTTCGTTTGGGCCGGGTCGGGTAAAGGATTTCGTGGGCTGATCGGGTTAAGGGTAAGGCCAATTGTTAAATAGACCGGTAATGGGAAAATATATATATTAATTGTTGGTCCGAAAATGGCTGAATTGCTTTTAGTCCGAAAATGGAAATTTATGACATTGTTGAGTATTTTCTTCCCTATTCAATTATTTTTGGGCTTCTAATTTAATAACTAGTGACCGTATAATATATATTATGTGAAGGAAATTAGTAATTAATATGTAAAAAAATAAAAGACTTGATAAAGTATAATTAATTTACTGAAAATAAAGTGACGACGATCCCTTTTGAAATTTGTGACAACATAATACTATATGATATTGATAGTAGTAGAAATAATAGTGAAAATTAATTTAAAGCCCAAGGAAGTAAATTTGAATAAAGGAGGGACAAAATTGGGTGTCAACACCCTTCTCGTTGGTTTACGGGGTCGAAGCTCTCATCCTAGTAGAAGTCGGTGAACCGAGCCTCTGATTCAAATACGCCACCGATAGGTCAAACGAGGAGGCCATGGCCATAAAACTCGACCTCGCAGATGAACTACGCGAAAATGCGTTGGTCCATATTACAGCTCAGAAATAGAGAATGGAGAGGTACTACAACCGGAGGGCCAATTTTCGACATTTTCAAGTTGGGGACTTCGTGCTTCGGAAAGTTATTTTGAACACTAAGAACCCCAACGACGGGAAATTGGGTCCGAACTTGGAAGGGCAGTACAAGATAACGGGAATAACGGGCAAAGGGTTATACTAGCTGGAATCCATGGACGGACAACAGTTGTGCAATAACTGAAATGTGGCTCATTTGAAGAGATACTATTGCTAAGGTATGGATGCCAACCCTTGTGATCATTTTTTATTGTTAACCCGTCTTATTTTTTGCAGAAAGTCGAGTGCCGGATGAAGTTAGGTTTGGAAACACGTGTTGCACTCTTTTCCTTAGTACGATTTTGTCCAGAAGTGGGTTTTCCGACAAGGTTTTTAATGAGGCAACAAGTACAACGTGTTACTTGATGAAAACGAGACAAAGTATCTGGGAACTCGGGGTATACTCGTCGAGTGGGGACTTGATAGTACTTACCCGATCATGCTGCTCGAATAAACACTAGGGGACTATCATACCCATATTGAGGCTTACACCGAGAAGTTAAAATGAGTTCAGCTCCACAAAGCAGATGAAGGAACATTTTTAAGTGCTACCCCGTAGAAGTCCCCGAAATTTTATATTTTCCATCTTTGTCTGATCCCGGACCTTCTGTGTTAGGCTTCGATGTAAGGACCAAACGATTAAAAACAAATCATGTCCACTTAGTATTTGCTACGGTAAGAACAGAAGGAAACGGATGAAGCCTTCATATTATGTACGTGCAAATACTTGCAATATAAAGTTATGAAAATTCCATTTCGGACATGTCTTCTTATTAAATACACTACATCGGGGACTACCATCGAAATTCGACAAAGGCAACAAGGTCGTGTTGAACCAAGCCAATTTTTTTTAACACTCTCGAATGGGGACTGCCATATCAACATTTGACAAGGCAGGGATTCAGGTGCCCGAACCTAATCTATGACAAGTAAGCAGTCGGAAAACCTCGGCCCTAAAATGCCTAATGTGATTCCGAGACGTCTGAATTCACAAAACATAAATAAGTCCCACGGGCAAATCACTCAATCAAATCCTCGGACCAAAATGTACCGAATGAAGAGAAAAGCCAACACTTAGGCACAGTCTAAACAATTGACTATTCCTAAATGGGATAAGTGATTAAGGAAAATATCATAACAAGTATGCGGATAAAACAGTGAAGAGACAATCAAAAGGGGAATGCTCATTTCATATACGAAGGGTTTGTACACTTGAACTTTTCACAAGTCAAAAGACAAAAACAAAATAAAGGCAGTCTTGGCCACGATCTACCCGGTGTGGTGGAGCCGGAGTCCTTGGAGACTGTTCGCTTGAAATCTTCAGACTCAGAATCGAGGGCTTTCTTAGCCTCCTCCTCGACTGCTTTGGCTTCAAGTATCTGAGCCTGGAGATCCCTTAATCCTTGTTGAGCCTGTTTGAGGGTAACCCTCCGGGATTTCCGTCGCTCATAATCAACCACAATCGCAGTACGAGCCTCGGCAGCCGAAACATCCTTAAGAGACTCTTCCAAGTCGGCCTCGGCTTTTGCCAATTTAGTCGCCAGTTCTGATCTGTCTTCTTCAAGAATTCTTTGAATTTGGGTATCCGACTCGAGCTCGGCCTTAAGCACGTCATTAGCCTCGGCTGCCTCCTTGAATTTGCTCTCGTCACTGATTCGGGCTCGAGCCTCGGCCTTCTGCTCGACTACCTTTAACTTCTCTTTGTCTTTAGCATCTTCGGATTCAAGCAACCGATGCCTCTCCGCCATCTTCACAGTATTGGCCTTGGCCGGATCAAGTTCACTTCGAAGTTGGGAGATAGTGGCCTCGAGTTCCCCGAGCCTCGAAGAAAAACGGGCATTGTCCTGGATAAGGCCGGCCTTATCCGCTTCCAGGAGCATTGTCCCGACCAGTTGATGCATATTAGTGCTCTTAGAGGCTTACAGACTATCAGTCAGTGTACAGGTATTGTGTTTGGCCTTGCCGGCTGACTAGTTGTCTTTCTTGGTTGTGGCCTTGTCGGCCTTAGTTATGCATATATATGTTGTTGGGCCTTCTCTGCTTGCAGGTTGTTATGATATACTTCTTACTATTGTTATTCAGCGGCCTCGTCGGCCTATGATTCACGTTATAGAGCTTAGATATCACAGTTGGTTCGCTCGGCCCCTTCGGGTGTCGGGTGCCGGCCACACCCCCAAGGTTGGGGTGTGACAAACTTGGTATCAGAGCAGGTCTGTCCTAGGGATGTCTGTAAGCCGTGTCTAGTATAGTCTTGATTATGGATGTGTAGCACGCCACATTTATAATCAGGAGGCTACAGGGCATTTAGGTTGTTACCTTTCTTGAAATCTAGATCGTGCGGTTAGAGCGGAGTCATAGAAAGCGAACAATGACGCCGGAAAAAGGTATTAGTCGCTTTCCATCCTCTAATGTGAATCCAAGAGCTTCGGAAGTTACTTTGTAGTGAAGTAAAGAGGTAAGGAGTTGAACGAAGGCAGTCAAGGTATGATCTTTTGTCTATGATTTTTGATGAGCTAGTATGAGTATCTAAGGCATGTCCCCGGTAATAACTTACGAGGCGACGATCAGAATTTGTAAACCCGATTGTTGAAGTTGTTTGTATTGTATTTGGCTGCCTTGACTTGTCGAGATTTGAAAATTCGTATCCAACTGTTGATGAGATTACACAATATTTTGAGATGTATATAGTTAATACAAGTTGTAAGTTGAAGGAATAGATGATGAAGTTGCGTTATAAATGGGTATTATATGACAACTTGACAGGTTGAGCTTACTTTTATTGTACAGGTCGTAAGAAATATTGTTAGGTTGTGATTTGGTATTGTGGAAGATGTTCTGAAAGTAAGATCTCCCTTTTCTCTTTATGTGTGTGATTCGATGATGTCATAAATCTAAGATGGGAGAAACGGATAAATGGTGTACTTGAACTGATAGTTGTATCGTGTGTGTATGTTGAGCGAGTTTTGTTATATTGAGTGGCTGGGAATGTGACGTATATGTATTCATGCGTGGGTTGATAGTGTAAAACAAATCTTAAAGGGGAGTTAGAAGGGGTTAATGCCGTAAAACTATGTTAAAGCAGGCTCACCGTTCGTCGGCTAGTTGATAGACTTCTTTATGTTGAGAATAGTATTGCTTCTCTGTTGTGGATTTGAATTATAAGGAATTACCCAGGGATGGAGGATATTATGGTAACAATAAATTAAGGAAGAATGAGAGAGAATGGCCAACGACTCGATGAAAGTGTGTGAAAGAGGAGCGATGCAGAATAAAGTCGATGACTCTATGAATATAAGGTAATGCTATTACCATAACAGGAATCTATAAGATGGAATAGTTAAATTGTTTCGGGAAAGTTTTAGGTTTGTAGGAACATCGGAAGCCAGTTTCGATGGAAGTTTCGTATCGAAGTGCAGGCCAACACACCCTGCGGCCACCGGGACGCCGGTGGTGAGATGCACGAGAATACGCGGAGCCGCAGGTGGCGTCGCAGACCTTGATAGGGAGTAATGTCAGTGTTTTATTTAGGGGATTGTATGACGATCACTTAAGTTATATTTGGAGACCTGTGCTAATGCATATGTGAAATTTGTAGATGATGCCTTCAGCAGGAGTGGTGAGGAAAAGAAACGGGAGTAGCGGGGAGGAGATGTTATAACAAAAATCATCAATTAATAGGAATACGAAGGAGACCATGACATGAAGGGATTATAAAAATAGAGAACATGGGTGACGATAAGTGTTTGAATAAGATTCCTGGAGTAAATAAAGGGTTAAGGTTAATAGAAAGATAGAAAGGGAATGGGCTAGATACGATAAATTTAACGATAAGAAGGCCGGACAAAAAAGGATGATACTTCGTAAGAATCGAAATAAAAGGTGGCGAGCTACATAATCCTAATCGGCGGACTTGGAAACGCTGATGAGATGAGGTTAGAAAACGAAATGCCTACGGAAGAAAGGTGAGCTTTATAGAAGAAAAATCAACATTTACAAGGTATCTTGAGAAGAAATTGAAGCATGAAAGATTACATCCGTAAATGAATACGACATTGATAGCTTATAAACTATGTAGATGTGAGAGCGAATAGCAACAAAGGAATAAGAAAAAGTGTGACTCATCCAAGACAATATCTTGCATGAAAGTTTAAAGTAAAGGAGGATTTTGATAAGAAGGAATAAAAGCAAAAATGGAAGTGAAAGTTATCGTAAAGTGAATAATAGTCACCAACGGGTACGAGAGAAAATATATCGGTATATATATGAATATGGGGAGTTCTCGCAGTAAGAGGTTGACTATGAAGGATAATTAACCGGGACGAAATGTTAAAAGACATGGATGCTATCTCACACGAAAGGTAAAGCAAAAAAAATTCTTCGATACAAGGGATGTGGTGAAAGAAAGTAAGTTGACACACAAGAAAGTTTACGAAAAGAAAAAATACGATAGGAACGGAAGTTGTAATAAAGTAAAGTCTTTGGAAAATATTGAAAGGACGATGCCCCAATAAGGAAGCTATCAAGGGAAGTTTAATGTACTCGGTAATTAGGAGACGTCGGGGAAAGTATACGTGAATAAAAAAGGGTCGATCATCAAGAAGACTAATGTAGAGGGAGTAACGATAATTGCCAGCAAGTTCAGGTTCGAGAAAGGAAATAGAAATTTCAGGCGAAGAACAAATGACTAAGACAAATAAAAGCAAATTGAGAAGAGACATAGTTTTATTTAAGACACAGAGCACTGAAGAAGTGGAGGCCTGACTGCGATATAACCATTGGAAGATAGATTCGTTATTCAAGCTAAGGACGTCGGTGCAATTAAGTCCCGAAGGAAAAGATAAGATGATACGGACCTGACAAAAGGGATTAGTAGATGAAAGGAACTAGAAGTGAAAATGGATATGACAACAAGATATGAAGAGTATCGACAAGGATTGAACCATTGGCCGTTATGTCCGAGGCTAGAGATGAAATATGTCTTAGCGTGCAACGAATCCAAGAAATAAACGACAAGTTGTTAGAAAATGAAACCATTACACTCGAGTTTGGGTTGGAAATTTGTATGTATGTCAGAAAGTGTTATTTCGAGATTAGGCAACGTCCATCGCGAGTTTAATTCCTTGAAAAATCGTGAGTGGAACTAGTTACGTCCGTTCAAACTACACTCATGGTTGAAAGATTTTGTCAAATTAAACAGAAATAAAATGACTCAATCTCGTAGGATTCCAGTCCTTATCTTACCAGACTAAGGTGCAAAATTCTAGAGGCCCTTCTAAGGAGATATGTGTGCTCATACTAAACTTACAAGTAACATAGGTGGTTTGAGTTCATTCGTAGTAATCGCCACCATCGGAGTATGTAATCTTAACGAGAATATGGAGTTATGATTTGGTACAGCAAATAGTAATAAGTAATGAAAAAGTGAAGGACTAAGCATCCCCGTCTCCTTTAGACATCTTAGCGATATTGACAAATTTCTCAAAGGAAGTCTATTCGGGTAACCAAGATCTCGACTTTGGAATTTCCCGGAATCACCACCAATGAAAGGCCTATTGAGACTCGCCGAGAAAGGTAGACTTATCTTGCAGTGGGACCGGCTAAGTAGTCGATAAGTTTGATGTGCGTAAGAAATTTAAAGTAGCTTATCCGGTGTTCTGCACATCTAAATATCATAAGTACCCCATTACTACCCCTGATCTTCAAAATCATCATTTACAAGCTACAAAGTTGAAAGAAAGAAAAAAAAATGTGTTGCCAATAGGATAATGTGGAGGAACCGACATAAGAAGACAAGGAAAGATGTGAAGGCTGGATACCCCCCATTTGTTTCAGACCTCAGATTTATGCCGACACTCGTGTGATAAGATACCTCATTTCCAGTTATATCTATTGAATTTTTATATATCTTGTTAGATTTTATTGTTGAGCCAGATCTGGTCAGTATGTTGCAGACTTTAGCAAAGGACGGTTGAGGTAAGTTATGGCTAACCTATTATGATTTTTGTATAAATAGATGGTCGTGAGGGGCCAAATTGATGTTGTTATGCTGTTGTGTGGCCTTGTGTGGCTTTGGACATTTGTTTGGGGCCATTTTAACAGGTTTTGGATAGTCTTAATTACAGAGGAAACTCTGTCGAAATTTTTAGAAATCCTGATAGTTAGAATATCCCTCAACATTCGAGGACGAATGTTCTTAAGGGGGGAAGGATGTCACACCTCGAATTTTTTTGCACGTTAAAGTCGTATCATGAGTTAGTCGACGCAAGTTCAAAAGAAATTATATTGAGGATAAAAGGGATTGATTTTATTAATATAAATAGTTACAAGAGTCTATAAATAATATTAGTAAGTGACGGAAGATTTGGAGGGTGAATGTGTCACGACCCAACCCCGTGGGCCGCGACTAGTGCCCGAGTTGGGCACCCAAACACATTTACAGATCCGAATCGCAAACAGATGGCTTATACAGACACAAATATCAACGCTATCTCCGATTATATCAAGCTATCTCAAACAATTCTCAAACGTTGATTTCGAATATATATATATCAAAAGCCGACAAGGCTATGTTTCAAACTTATAAAATTTTCGAAAAATTTCGGCGAGTTTGTTTTTTTACGACTATCCAAAATAACCCCCGCACGCAAAATACCAACAAAGGCCACACGTAGGGCCAACAAAACAACATATATACATACGCGGGCCGACAAGGCTAGCGAGTGGCGCAACGGCCCAAAACATATACAAAAGCAAGCCGACGAAAGGCAAGCACGGCGAATGGAATCGCCCAAACACAACATATACAAACACAACGTATGCAGTAGGCACAACCCACAAACATGTCCACGGACCTCTCAAACGGACAGTGAGTAATCATACGGGACGTATTGCGGCCCCCGCAACCCCTCGACAAATATGTACAAATACAACGTACGAATTTATACCCAAAAGTAGGCTCCGAATAAAAGGAGCACTCCAAATAGCGAGAAAGAGGGTGTCCTAAACCGGTGGATCACCAAGCCGTGCGTACGGCACACACGGGCATGAAACGCGGCCCGACGAAAGCGGGCCGTACGGAATATGTGCGAATATGCAAACGTAGAGAAATGCGTAAACGAAATCAAAACCCAAACACCAAGTATACATATCCGAAGTACAAATCATACATAAGTAGTGCAGAAGACAAATAAAATCATCAGAAAGCCCACAATGCTAACTTTGTTTTGAAAAACATTTTATATAAACTGACATTAACCGAATGATCAAAATCACCGTTAAATCACCTATCACATACTGCGGTCGTGTACCCGGCTAATACTCACATAAACACATACCGCGGCCAAATACCTGGGCAATGTCGCACATATACATACCGCGGCCAAATACCCACAAGCAATATCATATAAACACATACCGCAGCCACATACCCAGCGGTTAACATCATACATACCGGCCCGGGACTCGGCGAAAAAGGTAATAACAAAATGCACAAACAGAATCGTAATTAGCCATATGCATACAAATCTTTATTATAACTTAACAGAATAACCAAAGCGAACTATTATTTCGAAACCAAGACAATAGTCAAATCAGTTTCTTTTCCGAACATCACTTGAAAACATCTCAAACCGAACTTCAGAAATCGTAATTACGTATCGGAATCATAAGTATACAAATTGTCCTTTCGGACTCAACAAATAAATATATAATCATATGCGGGATCGGAAAAATAGTCATGTTAGGTTCTTTCGTAACTTCCTGAGGGTCGCCGTCATCCCGGAATTTCCCCCATTTTAGCACGCTTAACCGAAACTTCGACGAGATACGATGCTCGACGCTAGTGTAACCGTTCGCGTTGACTCACCACAGACCTTCGTCACATAATTTGGAGTAAGATAAAGTCTTCGACGGAGTTCCGGACGCCTTCGTAACACAATTACCGTTTTACCCTTCTCTCGATTTTTCCTATTCACGCTTCGCCTATGGATATTACTACTTTCCATACTAGACTCCCACACGTTCACAACATTCCGAGACCATATATGACAAGCACAACTATTCGTAGTTTTCGGAACCGATTAGAAACAAAACTCTTTTGAAAATGAACTTTTTAGGCACTCTTGAAACTTTGTCGTACAAAAGGCATAAGGACCATGATTCGACTACGTCAAAATACAAGTGTTAAGAACAATTAATAATCGTTTACGCGCTTACCAAAGCTATTCGGTTCAGTCTGTAAAAGTTACGGACATCCGTAAACATAAAATCCCTTCGGGACAAACCGGTTATATGGCAATTTAAATCCAATTATATCGAAGAAATACAGTTCATAGATTGACTACCCTCGGGATGCCAACATCAAGAAGCAATTTGAATCATAAACATATTCAGATTTTTGGAATGGAATTACCCCTATGGCTCGTATAACATCATAACTTAACCATATCTAAGACATGCCAAAAAGAAGGAAAGGTCGCCTTTACATACCTCACACGCTCCCAAAGCTACTCCAAACTCAAGCAATCACGACCTACTCCTCCTCTCCAAGGTCTACAAGTATGTCATAAAGTGCCAAACATTAGCTAAAGACTTTTGGGCATTTAATTCCAAATTTGCCCTTAATTCTACGGTAAAAACGCGCATTTCCCTTGTAAATAGGCACCCCGAGAATTTAACTCGGCCAAATCAATCAACAACAACAACAACAACCAACCTAGCAACATCAAAAACCAATCCGAAGGCAATACAACAATAATAGCTCTCTTTTCCATCATTCAACAACTTTCATAAATTCAATTCGACGACTTACCTTCAAGCCAACATCGACGCTTATACATTCACATACTAACCCGAACCCATACCAACAATATTTAAGGACATTCTAAGCAATTCATACAACATTTCCAACAACCCAAATTTTTCCCCAATCCCGAATTCGGCCCAAACCCGAGAACACCTCACTTTACACATTCCTCATTTTCAAATCATGATTTGTATCCACAATTCACATTCTAACAATGCTATTTTCATCAATATATAAATTACATCAATTGTACAATGATCTCCAATTCAGTCCGCATCAATCACAATATCAATTTGAATCAATGAACATTCATTTCCAACATAGAATTCACAACGACGACGACTAAAACATTAAGCGATATTCATTCGTTCATTGTCATATAATGTGACCCATTTCGACCAACACTACACATATACATATATGGATGATTCTCAATCGTTCTTCACCTTACAATGATCGTAATAAACTAACTAGGCATTAATTCATAGTTTCAACACAACACAACAAACACCCATTTGCACGGCTCAAACACCACACACACAACTCACTTCCAACATTCCATATTTCATGATTTTCCTCCATTATAACATACTACAACAAGCATACAACCTTTATAACATACAAAACATAATCAAATCTTACCTTTTTTCTTCAATTTCCCAATAGCTTAGGGTTTCCAAAGATGAAAAATAATAGGTTGATCGCTCCAACGACACCTCCACGCTACTTAGGGACCTCAATATAATGGGTTTGCATCATCAAAATAATTTTAGAAGGACAAGAAATGGGAGTTGGTTTTCTTGGTTCTTGGCCGAGAACCCTCCTTTGGTGGTGTTCTTCACTCTTCAATTTTTCTAAGTGTTAAAAATGACCAAAGATGACTAGTGGTCATCTTTTAATTCCCCCCTCTAGAGTAGTACAAGACCTTGGCCCACATTAATGTGTTGTCCCAATTAAAAGTTGACACAAAAATTGTGTGGGGGCCCTCTCCCACCTACACGGCCAACTAGCAAAAATGGATGACTTTTTCAACTATCATTTTATCACTTTTGGTCCCAAATTTTCCTAATTGTTCCATACCAACAAATTCATGAACAACTTATGTCTTAAAAAAAAAAATCGAAGGTCAAAAATTCCGACTTTATATCCCGGAATAGTTTTGTCCTTAACTTGTCATAATTAATCCGGATTGTTCCAATACACAAAAATACGGGTTCTAACAGAATGAATCAAAGAAGCATGAGTCTCGCCAAAAGTCGGCAAGTTGGGAATACGATAACTTGTACTTTTGGGTGAGATTAGGAGTGCTCCACATGCTAAGTAAGTAATGATATGAAGTATTTGAATTGTATAATGGTCTCTTGTTAAGTTTGGAAGTCAAACGAGTTATAATACGAAAGTCGACAAAGAGCGTCGCAAGTTAAGTTTGTAAATTTCACTGAAATTTGTGTCGATGTCTCGGGAGATTTTCTCTCAATCTACTTGGAGTTACGGGGCGATCCACCTACCAAATCGAAGGTCTACGAGTCTAGTTTCCGCATCATTTTATCATTCATCAATACGGACATCACAAGAGAGAGATATTCACATTTCCGTCCAGGGACATAAACTACTGTCAAGGAACAAGGCGTTTTCAGGGTCGGGTCGCTCACTTTAAGTTATATAAAACACCCCTCTTCATGATTTTTTCTCCATTTTCCTTACCATACATGACCTAGAAAACCCTCAAACCCTCTCCAATTAATCCTCCATCAATCTCAATCCAAACCGAGAGCAAATATACCAACTTTAACATGAAGAACAACATGGCAACTTCGAAATTGTGATTTCTTCACTCTTTCACCTTTCGGAGGAAAACCTTGCTTTGAGGTAACTTAGGGTTTGAAGTGATTTTCATGACCTAAGGTATATTTTAACTTCCTTTTGATCTCTTTGAACTTCTACAAGTAATTGATCATAGAAATTGGTGAAAACCCCCATAGAACAAACTCTTCTATATTCTGAGTTCGCCGCATGATTAAGAATCTTGGTTATTTTTCGACAAACTCTTGGATTCACCCCTAATCTATTAGCTGAACTAAGGATCAGAAACCTTAAGAGTAAATTGAAGGAAATGAATTATTAAAGAAGAGTTTTGAGATGTTTTTGATATAAGTACAAGAATTATCGTTAGTTAGCCAACTACCAGAAGTCCAATTGAAGGAAAGAGAAATTAAGCGAGGCATTACGGTGTTAAATTAGTTGAAGGATAAAGTATCGCAAGAATTAATGCAACCGCTATAGAGAGCAAAGGGTGCTAAATGTGATCGACTTTGAGGTGATGTTTAAGGAAGTAAGAATAAGAATAAGTCAACTCCAAGAGATAAAGGCTTGGGGATATTCGTGGAACGTAAGAAAAATACGGAGAATTGAGGAGAACAACAATTTCTAAATAAAGAGGAAAATGGCGTCAAAAAATTAGATAAAAGTATGTAGTAATCACGGCGTGAAAAGGGCATACAAGAATGTGAACAATGAAAGCTGAAGAGACAATGAAGGCGATAAAGCATGGAGAGTTAGTGGACAGACAAATAATAAGAAAAAGGGATGACCTTGAGTACAGGCGTAAATCTTGACTACAAAAGAAGAAGAATAGATTGCATAGTTCGGATAAGTTCAGTTTTAACGGGCAAGTAAGACTGCAAGTAAGTAAGATAAACACTGACAAACACGGGTAAAAACATTGATATCTACTTCGGAGCGAACTCTGCCTCAACATTCGAGGACGAATGTTTTTAAAGGGGGGGGAGGATGTTATACCCCGCGTTTTTAGAGCATGAGTATGACATGTACCTCACCGTAGTAATGGAGTGTCGGAGACTTCCCATGATGTTTTGAAAGGCACAAGCCATGGAAAGTACGTAACAACGAAGAAAAAGAGTGAATTACGATCTCGTAAGTCGTAACCGGGAAAGAGTATTTTGGAACACGAGAACATGGACATTATTAGTATAATAGTTGAAAAATATCATGTATGGAGAGTTTCGAAATATTTCGAGATCGAGCAAATTGAAGAAAATAAGTTCGACGAAAAAATTTGAGAAATCTTTGGACGGATTTTTAGTCAACTTTGGAGGCGCATATCTCCTAGTGTATATGGAGTTTAAAGGTGTTTTAAGAGCCTAAAATGAAGTTCGTCGAGTCTAGTTTGTGATGAAATAAACCGCTCATTGATAGGACATCAGAGTAGAGAATTATAGACGTTACAAACTGAGCTGATGAAGTTAAACAAAGCTGCAACAGCTGCCGCAACAAGATGCGCGAAAGATCTGCTACGATGCGCTGCAGATCGTAGCTACGGTGATGCCGCCTCAGCCCCTATATAAAGGGTTAAAATCTCACTTTTTCATCCAAAAATTTCCAGAAAATCCAAAGAACAAAGGGAGCATTATACATCACAAAAATTGAGGATTTTGAGTGAAATTTCAAGTAACAAAGTATCAATCGAGATCCGGCAACCCGTAGTCGCGATTATAATTTCGTTTTGTGTTGGAGTTATCTTGGGGACAAGAAAATGATGAAGATTTTGCTACCTTCATAAAAATAAGGTATGAATTGTTAAATCTCTTTCTCTATCAATATGAATTAAGGAATAATTTCAAGAATAGTGGTTATGGTGTGTTGTGTTGATGTTGTTGATTTATGAATTGAGGGTTGAAGAGAAATTTGGATGAAAATACATATATTTGTCTTGTACGATGTTGAGGATGTTGTTAGTATTAATTTTGACTTCCTTACGGAAATAAAGTTATTAATTAGTCGTATCCCAATTTGGTTAGTTGGGAGATTTAGAAAACAGTGTGTGGGCTGTTTTATGGCATATGTTGGTGTTGGAAATGATGTTATTACTATTGGTTTTGTTGTTGATGTTGTTGGTTGTTGAATTGGAATTTCAGGCTAGGCACATAAAAAGGGAAATGCCGCCCGAATTTCCCGATTTAATCTAAAAGGACTTTCATTAAGTGTTTAAGACGAGCGTATGACGATGACCCTAATGATATTATGAATGGTTACATATGTAGATTACGAGGCTACGAATAATTCTTAAGAGAGTTGCAAGACAGGAAGTAAGTTGGAAGTCGAGAATTATCTTCCAGGTATGTTAAGGCTAGTCCCCTTCTTTCTAAAGGCATGATCCTTTCGTTATAAACCTTTATGTCGTACCATAATATCATTGTTTCCGCAAATGCTAGAAATCCACGAATCTCGCGATCCTTATGATGTTATTGAGCTCCCAAAGGCATGATTCTTTCCTTACCAAACTATGCTTGAATTCCATGAAAACTCTCATTTCCAAGAATGTTAGAGATTCATGACTTTTAAAGTTTCTATGATGGTAGAGTTGAATAATTTCTTATATGATAACCATGATGATGATCATAAGGGATTTATTTATCCAAGCTCCAAGGCATACGGATTTCATGTTATTATGAGATAATTTTATTCACAAAGATTTCCATGTACCTGAGCTATATATTATTATGATGACGATATGAGAACGTTGAACCATTTCTTGATGTCTCAATTTTGTTCATGGAAGATGACTATTTCTTTTAAGATTCCAAAAGTACATGACTTGATGCCCTATGAGATTTATGGACTTATTCTATGTTTTCTCTTAGTTCTATTCTCCATTGATAGTCTCACCTTAAATCAATTGTTCCTTCAAGGTGAGATAAAGCGACGATAATTATTCCATAATATAATCGGAGGTTACCGACCTTACGTCACTCCGATACGCTCGTGGCTTTTGATTGGGCTCTCATGCATGCTTTATATATATGTATGTATTTTCTCACACCGCGCGCGCGCTATAGTCGGCCAAGGTGCACGTAGATGTGCACACCACCGCAAGTGGGCATGTTATGATATCGCCCGGACGCGGGAGGCCCGGACGCGGGTTAACGATGATAACACCGAGCCTTAAATGGCCGGGTACGATACTACTTATATATCACACCGAGCCTTCTGGCCGGCATGTTACCCCACACCGAGCCTTTATGGCGGGGTACATGTTACTATGTATATGTATGAAATGTTTTTTTTTTTAAAAGGCTAAGCATGCATGACATCCGCCTTACGAGGCATCCGGATGTTCGTGTTATCTCTCTTACTCATTGTTACTTTTCATATCTATATTATGTTATTATTCATGCCTTACATACTCGGTAAGACATTATTCGTATCGACGTCCCTTCGTGGACGTCGCGTTTCATGCCACGCGTGTGTATACGTACGAGTAGAGGATATGGCTAGAAGATGTTCCGGCCTAGATTGGCGAGCTCCACTTCTTTTCGGAGTGTTGCCGAGTCGAGTATCCATGTCACGGTATAATGATTTATGTTAGAGACTTTTACGCAGTCACGTATATAGTACGTCGGTTTTGCAAGTCGGCTTTGTAAGCCGATGTATTATCATGCATTACTTTACTGTATTTCATATGATTGCGCATCTTACTTGATTTGATAAAGACGGAAAGAATGTTTTTCTCGAAAAAACTTTCATCATGCATTTCATTCCATGCTTTAAGGGCCCAATGAGACTATGAGTATAACGAGAACTAGTGGGTTCGCTCGGCTCTAAGTAAAGGTCCGAGTGCCCATCATGCCCCATCAGGACTGGGGTGTGACAATGAAAATGGAAAGTGAAGTGGTTAAGGGCCTTATATAGGCATGGGAACTGCAGCGGTTACAGAGAAAAGACTATCTGTATACGGTAAAAACCAGGTATATGCAAAACCGGTGAGACCGGGGGCCGAGGGTAGGACCAAATGAGCGCGAGTATGTTCGGTCTTTTCTTCAGACCGGGGGGATTTGCACCGAAGGCGGCTGACCCGAGATGAGAGAAGTGTATCCGTTGATCCGGCATCACCGAACCAAACTCAACGTGGCCGTTAGTTTGATTTCTCCAAGTCAAGTTTACGTGGACGTTAGTCCGGTTTCTCCATGTCCGAACTTATCGTGGCCGTTGGTCCGGTTTACCAGTTGCGGTACGGCCACGCGTCAAGACCGTTCTGTCATCTAGTACTGACAACCGTACGGGTGTCAGACCGTACGGTACTACCTTATCCTTTTAGGGTTTCTTTATTTTAAAAGACTTTGTATTGTATTCAAGGCCCATGAGGCAAACCTATAAATCGAGGACATTTCCTTACTTTTAGGGGTTGGCTTTTGAGTTCTAGAACATTGTAATAGAAAAAATATATTGAAGCTCTCTCTCTCTCTCTCATTTTAGTCCGGATTTGCAGTATACTTTGGCTCGTTCATCCACTCAATACGCTATATATATATATATATATATATATATATATATATATATATATATATATATATATATATATATATACACTTAGCTCAATCACCAATATCAATATATTTTTCCTAGACGGAAACTTACATATCTATATATATTATTACTAATAAGTTCATATCAATTTCATATCAACCGAATAGTAGATTAAAATTCATCCACATATCCTCTACCTTCACTTACAAATTCAATTGTTACCGAAATTCGGGGTAAACAATAATTGCAAACAATGTTTTTCCTGAGGAAAGAAATTTTTCATCAAAAGTGGTCATCATGAAAGAGCTTTTTGCATGAGTAGAAACATTCATTTTACAAATATTCCAACTTTTATTCCAAATGACTTGCACTAATCATATCTACATGTTCTAATCGGTCTTTAATACTAAAAAATATAGCATAAAACACAAACCTTATATCACATATGCTTCTCCTCGCACATTAATTACCATATATATGTTACATGCGTATTTTTATAAACAACCAAACACAAGCAAATGATCAAGAAAACACGCCTTTTTGATGTAAAACACATTCCACAAAGTACATTCTTTCAGGAAAATTAATGTTTTTCTCCGTACAAAGTGCAGAGGAAAAACAATGTTTTGGACGTGCCACAACTACAAAAACTATCTTAGTCTTGACAAAAATTATATAAGGAGATCCCAAATATCCATTCTACAACCAATGTAGGACAAACTCAACACCTTCCTCCGCACCCAGGTAACATAATATGGGGCCGCAACATTTGGTAAGCCGGTATTAAGATTAATATGATTCTAATACTATGAAAAAAATGGATGTTGGACTTAACTCACCTCTTGAGTCAAAGTGTAACATGGTTGATAAATCACTGAATCTCTGTTAATTAAAGCTGACCTTTGATTATAGGAAAACGTTTTGACTTTTTCGGAAACTATAAAACTTGTTCAGCAACTTACTTTAAAAATTAGTAGCTCTATGATTGTTAGAGAACACACATCTGATAATTAAAAAAGAGTATACCAAAAAACCTTGATGATTATATAGTTTTCAATTTGTTCTTTTATACGGCTATGACTCAGCCTTGGAATTTAAAAGTTCATTTAATAATTGGAATCTGTCAAAACATAACATGTGCAATGAATAGTACAGATTCCATAAGATTATGATTTTCTATTGTTTCCTCAATCCCTATCGCAAGAGCTACCAGGGTAACTGGGCTGAGAGGCTTCAGGGGTCCAACTAGCGGGCTAACTGGGCTGGACCAAAAAGTTTCAGTTCTAACAATGATTAAAAAAATTGTCAAAAAACAAAAAATGTTTAAAAATAGGACAAATAATCTTTATTCCACCATCTCTCTTTTTCCCCCTTTTTATTTCTATTTTCTTATTCAATTATATTTTTAAAAAAAAATTATATTCAACCAACGGGTTGAGTTGGGTTGATCTAGCAGGTCAACCCTATTTTAACTACTTCTGATCATTAAAATAACATTTTTTTTAACGTAAGGAAGCGCTGTATAAATAGGTGGAGGAGAGGGATGATACCATTTTGCAACAGAAATCTTTTCGTGTGCAATAAAAAAGTATTATGGTTGAATTTAAGATTGTTGAACTTGCCTCTTATTCTTTTTCGAGAGACATTTTGGTGAAGACAAAGTGGATTTAAGAGGATAATTTAAACTTATAACGTTTTATATTGTAAGATTCAAAATTAAAGTCGACCAAATTTGCTTGGATTAATGCGTAGTTATTATTATTTTTTCAACAATTTCAGAATTTCAGTGTCTGCACACTAGCTGGGGGGAATCATAGTAGTAATATTTTGAACTACTTTTTGCCGTAAAACAGCCGTTGACAATGACTTGCTTGAATTTGACATCTTCAATCTCTTTCATCACAATCAATCAATTATATTATCCTTATTGTGTCACATGTGAGAATTCATAAACTAATTAATGAAGTGTTTTTGTTTACAAAACACTGAAGTTGACATGTCACTAAGGTTTAAGATGGTAGTGAACATGATTATGTGCCCGGGGATTCCTTTTGTCTTACGGATTAGATAAAGAACATTTTCAGTTTTCTTCTTTCCATATTATACAAAAGTAACTTCTCTAATATTCTTTCCTTTTCGTTTTTCGTCTTTTGATGACGATGGATCGAGGATTCGAAGTTAGGAGTACCGTCCCTTTCTAAATTAATTCAACAGTTCTATTGGGTGTCAAGCACATTGTCTTGGGTGGTTACATAAAAGAGAATATATTTTCTAACCTAGTATCGTTCAGCGATTAATAAATTGATTGAGTGATTAGCCAATCATTTAAAAAGAAGCAGCGTAGCATATGCAAAATAATTAAATAAATTATGTAACATATATATAGAAATTCTAAGATAGGAATAGGAGGATGACTTTTGGATTTTGTATTTTGTAAATGAACTTATTCACTTAGGCTTTCACCTCTTGTAATAGTGGAGATAATATTGACCCCTACCTTGATATTATAATTGAATCAAGGTGATATAATAAAGAAGAAATAAAGATATTATTAGTCTCCCGGATGATGCCCCAAGTTGGATTATGGATCCAGAAGAAATTAGGATATTATTATCAGATTATAATCTCTACAACCACCCATTCAAATTACTCCAATACATGCATTGAGCTCGAGTAAGACACAATAGAAAAGACAGACCACGAAGTTAAGGAAGTTGTAGCCTTGCAGGCTCTTTTAAACCTCTTGAAGTAGCTAGCGGATCCATGTGAGAGAATTTGAATATTCAACCCAATATTTTAAGATATTGGGTAAAGAAACCCAGGACCATTTAAACTTTTTCGTAAACTGTAACTTACAAAAATCGATGAAGGACAAGTATATATATATTCTTTAACACCCTCCCACGCAAACTTAGATATCAACGCATACTGTATCAGTTGAAAATGCATGAAAGAGCTGTATCAATGCATATTGTATCAGCGTTGATAGCTACATTTTGTATATACAGTAGCTACGTTTCGTAATTTTTTTGAAATTATAGCTACGTTTCAATTGTAAATACAATCTTACTGTTTGCCACATCACGTAATTTTTACTTTAATTTAAGCGGATCAGACTGGTGAAACGGGTAGAACTAATGGAGCGGGACACTTTAATGCTTAATTAAAATGGATAATTTTCTATTTTTTAAAAGTTCGACTTTAAAAAATTTCAACGTCAGCAATATTTACCAGAAATATCACCTGATTCGATCGGCTGAGTGCCTTTGAAGGTGAAATGACAATAGTTGAATGACTTTTCCATTACAAAACAAAGAAAAATGGCTTTTTGAAATACTTACCATTAGTTGAGTGACTTCTATTTCAAAACAAAGAAAAGTGACTTTCTGAGATAGTTATCATTAGCTGAGTGACCTCTGAGAAATCAACTCTTATAAAGCGGGCTGGAACTGAGAGGAGAGTCAGCTTTGATCATCAGGTTAAGGAGTGGCATCGAGCAAAGTCTGTGGTCAATGAGGTGAATTGAGAGAGAGAAAGAGAGCGCAAACCAATAGACAGTGCCGGCTCAAGGCTAAGGCAGCCAAAGCAATGGCTTTTTTGGGGGCCCCATTTTCGTTAATAATAGGTTTATGAATAATTTTTTTTATTTACTCATCTGTCTTAATGTATGTGATACTTTTTGCTTTTCAAGATTCAAACTGCATTAACTTTGACCAAAATTTGAAGATGTATTTTTTCACCAAATTGATATGAGAAAAGTTGTAACTTATACTACTTTTCATGTAGTTTTCAAATATACAAATATTAATCTTGAAGTATTACTTCAAAATTTAGTCAAATTGACTCTCGATAAGCAAAAAGTATCACATAAATTGGGACCGAGGTAGTAGTATTTAAAAGTAAAAAGGTACTTCTATTTTTAACTAAAAAAAAGGAAGAAAAACTTACACTATTTGTTATTAATGTTGATTGCACCTGTTAAAAAAATAAACTTCATAAATAAAAAATTTATAAATAAAAAATTTAAAGAAAAGTTAGGGCCTCTCATCATGATTTGGCTTTAGGCCGCCGAGATTGTTGAGCCGGCCCTGCCAATAGAACATGAAGAGAGAATGAGGTTTCACGAGCACACCGTAGTTTAATTCTATGGAGTAGCCCAAAACTATTTAAACTCGTTTAGAAACTCTTGCCCAACAAATGAGACACAAGGGTATTCTCAAACAAATGTCTTGACTGGAATACAATATGGACAACTGAAATTTTTACGTGAGTGGACTTATGACTGATCTAATATATTGAAAGAACAGACTGCCAACTACAATTTGAGCCAAGCAAATATCTCCATCACACGCTACAAAAAAAAAGGTAATTTGCGGAGTTTGAAAATTGTAATTCGCGGAGGTTTTAGCCTCTTGTAGTAACTAGTGGAGGCTAAAACCTCCGCAAATTGCAACTTTCAACCTTCACAAATTACCCGTTTTTTTATAGTGACACTTTGTTCCAGAGAAGCTAAGCTAATCAAGTAATAGATGGTTTTAGGTTTAATTAGCTAAACTAGCCACTCCACTTGATGAATTTAACCGCTTTTAAGTACCAAAAATAAAAAAATAAAATAGTTACCCAGACATGTAAAAGGATCTTTTTATTTAACTAGATAAATGACAGCTGCGTATGATCACAGACACTCTTCCTTTCATAGTAACATTTGTACGTTCCAGCTACTACCAAAAGACTTGGCTTTGGCTATATTATTTATTACATCTACATTTCTTTTCCTTGTCCCATTTTCTGATGAGGTCGATGAAGAAGAAGAAGGCGCGGGCTCCACTGAGTGCGAACTGCGCTTCGCGGTTACCCTAGCTGGCTCAGGCATGTTCGGGCCAATCAAATGAGGAAAATTGAGCTGGGCTTTCGAGCCGCGAATTTTAAAAGCGGCTTGGTCGTAAGCCAATGCTGCATCCTCCGAAGTCTCGTAAGTTCCTAACCACAATCTTTTGTGCCTTCTATTCGGGTCTCTTATCTCCGCTGCAAATGTTCCCCACGGCCTCCTTCTCACTCCTATATACCGCCTCCAATCTTGCTGTGTGTTCTCCTGATCACGGGCTTCTGCTGGCCCGTTCTCTTGCTCATTGGGCTCGTGCTTTTTATCAGATTCGAGCGACATTGTTTGTTCAATGTTTCCATCCCAACTGAAGTTGTCAAAACTTGAGCTAGGACTATTAGGCATTGTGTTGCTAGAACTCATCGGTGAAAAACATTTTGAAAAATCGGAATCAAGGTCAGAGAAAGAGAAGGTTTCATCAGTTGGATTCATTTTCTTTGCCCTAAGTTTTATTTGGATGAATAGTTGCTTGCACTTTTTGTTTACTAGGGCTTGCTGTGTTTGAATTGAAGAATTGATAAACAATGTCTATTTGTACCCTTGGCCTATGTAGCTCGCTAGACCCTATAGCTTTACTTTTTTATTTGTTTGAATTTCTATGTAGGTTCCGTTTTAAGCACATGGATGTTATGCTCTATATTTTGATTATCTAATGTTTGAAGTTAATGTACTGATTTTAAATTCAAGAAATGATATATTCCTTCTTGAGATCTAAACTATGTTTCCGCATCACGACAAAGTCAAGTTCACTTCTCAAAATTTCAGAGTCATTTATATATCAGTTCGTAATGGAAATATCTTATTTAATTTGAAGAACAAGCCTAGCGTGTATAGTTTATCTATCTCAATTTTATGAGATACATTTTCTTTTTCAGTTTATCTCGAAGAAAATGTTGTCTTTTTATATATAAAAATAAGGCATAATACATAAATAGGCTCTTAAATTTGGCCCGCCGACAATATATTCTAACTTGGGTTAATACGTAAGTAAAGCACCTCAACCGATAAAGTTAATAATCGTATTTATATGACACCGACATGGCACATAAATATTGAGGGCCACATCGTTGCCACATCAATGTCACATCAAGATTGTGTTCAAGCATCGTTTAACTTTATACAAGCTTCGAGTGCGTTTACTTGCGCACACCCAAAGTTGAAGGACATACATGCCAACAAATGTTTCAAGCTTATTTTATTTATGTATTATGTATAATTTTAAATTTTTTTATATCATATTTAATTAAATTATTTATGATTACACAAATGTCTGTAATATATTTTAGACTATAAATTTAAATAATCTATTTTTTTTTTAAATAATTCGTGTAAACAGCATAAATTGGGATCCAGGAAGTACATCTTTATTCGGTTTAGTGAATACACGGTCAATATAAGAAAATATTTTACGTTCTAATTTAAGAATGAAATGTCCAGTACAATTTCAGAAACGTGAAGATATTATTGAAATAGCACCCAATATTAGAAAGGAAATTAATTAAAGAAGAGTGGCTCTCTCTGTCTTTTTCCGCTCTTTTTTAGTTGAGGAGATAATTAATGCTTAAATACCAAAATATTTTATTTTGTGCCCTCATACACTAATAATTGAGTGGCCTCAAAGTTTGTAGGCCCAAAAATATTACAATTGAGTCCACTAAATTGTGAGATAAAAAGAAGTTTCACATATACATAACAAAGTATATATACATATTTGCTTTGGATTCTTCTCAATGTGGAGAACATGTTATTTATGGTGCCGGGCATGTGGTAACAATTTGGTAAGCACAATTTTTTACTAGCAGTATTAACATTTGAAAAAGTAAGTATATGTTTAAATTATATTATTACTTTCTTTATCCCAAAGTTTCTTTTTTCGATAGTCAATTTGATTGATCTTTGGAGCTATGTTAGATTATTATAAGTTGCAATTCTTCTCATATCAATCTGATGAAGCTATGCAGTTTAAAACGTTGGTCATGGTTAATGTCGTTTGACTCTTGAAAAACGAATTATGACAAGTATTTTGGGACGGAAAGAGTATAATGACAAATGATGTCAAGTTTATACACATATCTAATAAAAAAATTCAACTATTGGTGTCTCGCTTGCCGCTTGGGATAAGATATATCCACCTTGAAACTCTTGATTAATAAAAAGAGGAAGGAAGAAAAATTTTACAAAAAAAATTAATCAGTATATCTTA